>NC_065446.1:100256108-100557826 GCF_917563875.1 Diabrotica virgifera virgifera
CACCAACTCTAGATAAAAATAAACTTCATATTCGGATTCAGCGACCTCGAAAACATAAAAATAGACCAACATTGATCATTCACCTTAAATTTGATTTTCGTGGTTGGCATAACGGTTAATGCCGCTCGTCTAATATATAGATAGAAAAGCATTATTTTTCTACGAGAATTCGAGAATCTGGTCAAGTTTGGAGCGCTGTAAAACCTAGATAATAAATAAAATTAAACAATTTTATAGTGAAAATTGTTTATTGAAAAATCCTCTACAAAATCGCTATGATGTTATTTTATTGTGAAATGAACGTAAAAAAAGTTATAACCTCCAAAAGGAAATTTCTTACAAAATTTTCTCTTATTTTTGTTTATAACTTTTTTGTTGGTCGTTTTACGATAAAAAGTAATAGATATAAAATTGTAGGAAATTTAATTTGCTTCATTTTATGTGAAATTAAATTTTCTGTAGGGTAGATAGTTTACGAGATACAGCGCGAAAGCCCTTTTCACCTCTTTTTCCAAGATTGCGGCCGGGGGACAAGGGCCTCAACCCCAAAAATTTGAACTTAAGCTTCTACTGAACCCCCCTACACATTAAAAAATAAAATTGACTCCTCTAAGAAATGCACACTAAATGTAACATTTCATTGGACTATTTAGAATTTACAGTTATTTGCGATGCTATATGTAATGCTTTAAACTCAAAAAATCCTGCCTCTATAGTAGAAAATTACACAACCGATATAAATTCTTTTAAAGAAATTTTACTATTCGCTCATGATCATATTCCAGACCATAGCATAAAAAATAAATTAACAAGACTTAGAAAAAATATTCATCCCACAGTTACTGATTCGTCCTCTGAGGTAGAAAGTGATAAACAACATTAACCCATTACTTAATATCCAAAGAGCTACCACCACAATGCTCATACTATAGATGCCTGATAACAGTCCAGCACATTCTTATAGAATGTCCACTTTACTCGTATGAACGAAGCATCAACAATATTTCTGAAGAACCAAGTCAGCTGAAGAATATATTAAATTATAATTTATTCAGTACAATTAATTATCTTAAAGATATACATTTATTTCATAAAATGTAATAATTATATTGTAATTGTTCAACATCCGCTAATAACCTTCCATGGTTGATGCGGCTTTATGTAAATAAAAAAAAAAGAAACTAAAAAATCAAGCCCTTATCGGAAAAAACTCATTATAACGTTTTTAAAGTGTTTAAAAGGATTTTTATTTTTGTTTATCTTTTAAGTTCACTTCAACACTTTACTGATGTATTGTTTATGTTGATCTGAAATTTCATCGGTTCAAAGTGCTTATTTTTGAAAAGGCTGTAGTTAAAAGGGCTTGAACGAGTCACTAATTACGAGTGCACCTATGCAAATTTTGAACAGCGATATCTTAACAAATATATATTTGTCTTAGAGGAAAATAAACAATCCAAATTGTTTAGAAAAGCAAAACCTACATTTTTTACTGCTCGAGATTTTGGGTATCACTAATAATTTTTAAGTTATTTTGAAAACAAGGAATTTTTTTCTTTAAAAAAATTACTTTAAAACCAAATCTTTTCAAAAATGGGCACTTTGAACCGATAAAACTTACAGATTGTATAAAAATACATACAGTATGGTGCAAATGAAAGGAATAAATTCGTTATTTCGTAAACCGGCGACTTTGATGAAAAATCCCGAAACTGGTCGATTTTTATTTTTAAATTATGATATTTTGGCATATATGTCATACTAGTGACGTCATCCGTCTGGGCGTGATTACGTAATTGATGATTTTTTTTAAAACCTAATAGTGGTCGTGTGCTTGCTCATTTGAAAGGTCATTCAATTCTTTATTCCGTGATATAAACATTTACACATTTATTTGTACAGGGTATCAAACAAATTTTTAATCAAATTATTTGACAAAAAAAGAAGAATGTATGTATTTTATTTAATTCAAAATACATTTTACTGTTGCCCAAAAACAGAAAAAATGTTTTTTTTACAAATAAATATAGCTTTCGATTAAATTCAATGTTTAAGCCAGCTCCCGCTAGCCACCCGCCTCTTGGAAGTTTGAACATTTAATAAGCGAAAAGCAATGTTTATTTGTGATATGAACATTTTCTTTCTGATTTCCGACAGCAGTAAAATGTATTTTAAATTAAATAAATTACATATATTCTTCTTTTTTTTGTGAAATAATGTTTTTAAAATTTTTTTTTTGGACAACCTGTACAAATAATTATAAAAATGTTTATATTACTAAATAGAGAATTGAATAACGTTTCAAATGAGCTAGCACTCGACCCCTATTCTCATTTAAAAAATCATCACTTATGTCATCACGCCCAGATGGATGACGTCACTAGTATGACATATATGCTAAAATATCATAATTTAAAAATAAAAATCGACCAGTTTCGGGACTTTTCCTTAAAGACGCCGGTTTGCGGAATATTGAATTTATTCCTTTCATTTGCACCATACTGTATATAAAGTAAATGGTAAAGCAGTAACGAATAATTTTATTTGGGGTGCTAATTGGGGGTGATGTTTACAATTTTTTTTACCAAAAAATAAGGGAACAACTTTATTTTGACCGTAACTTACTTTAAATTCTAGAAACTTTTTTAAAAAACAAAAATAAATAGACCTGGATCCCGCGTACCAAAAAAGTTGATTAATAGCAAGCTGAAATTTTGTTGATAGCTTAACGGTGTCTAGTCGGACAATCTTTGATGTATGGGAACACTGGATCAGGAAAAGTTTTAATTGCGGAACAGGTTAAAAATTTGGAACGTCAGAATACCAAAAAGTTCCATGTATTTTGTCGGACAGAACTTCCAATTGATTTGTTACCATTTCATTACACTCTCATGCAAAAATCATACTGGTTTTTATTACCAACTGGGCATTTTAATGAGTGGGACACGAAGAACATGTCAAATGACAGGAATCATGTTGGTTAGTACTAGCAGTCTGATATTTACATGAGAGTTTAATGAAACGGTAACAAATCAATTGGATGTTCTGTCCGACAAAATACATGGGACGCTTTCGTAATCTGACGTTCCAAATTTTTAAACTGTTCCACAATTAAAAGTTCCCCTGTTCCAGTATTCCCGTACATCAAAGTTTGTCCGACTAGACACCGTTAAGCTACTAACAAATTTTCAGCTTGCTATTAATCAACTTTTTTTTGGTACGCGGGATCCAGGTCTAAAAGCTTTTTTTCAACAAAAACTTTAAAAAGGGTAAACCCTGTAGTTGGCTGTATACCTTCGATAAACCAACGTGGAATGAAGTAAACACTTCTGTTGTATATAGGTACAGTAGAGCGTCGATTATCCGAACTAATTGGGGGACATGGGTGTTCGGAAAACCGATTTGTTCGGATAATCGAACTATATTGATATAGTCATACATATTTATCCACAAGTGAATAAAAACCGTATTTATATACATACCTACATATTTATTTATATCTTCATAATGACAAATAGCAATTAAACAAAAAAGTGCAGTCTTTGCAACAACATATTTTTGGATACAATATTGAAGAAAATTGAAGATATTTTAAGCGTTAATTACTAACGCTTCCTCAGTACTCGAGTGCGGGGCGCAGGAGTCGGGAGTTCGGATAACCGGTCGTTCGGTTGATCGACGTTCGGATAATCGACGCTCTACTGTATATGAATTTATTAAAATTCTTAAAATTTATCCACAAGGGACTGGAAGTACAAAACGTTTTCGGTCAAACTGACCATCATCAGTGTAAACGTCCAGTGTACAAGTAATTGTGACTAGCCACTTCAATAGGTGTAAAAACCTCTAAATAACAATATTGCTACATTGTATGCTATATAGTAGTCGACATTAAGTCGATGTCTTAAGATTATGAATATCACATGTCGATGTATGTCATTCTTGCTCGGAAATTGCAGAAGGTTGTTGTGATCAAGTGAGAGGTTTATAATCAACTGATTAGACAGATTGGTGCCAGAGAATTTATACAAGGATGACATACATTCACATTTATAATGATAAATTCTCTGGCACCAATCTCTAGACGAGATGTTTGTGTTATTATTACCTGCATTCGTATACATATACATATTTACTTTTTACTCTCCTATGGATATCCGATCGAAAGTATTGTATTTCTCAATTACCCCTTTCTCGTTTCTCGGATGCTAATCGTCCCCCTTATCGCCCCTTTTCTCTATCGCCGCGATTGCCCCTCGGTTTGGAATCACTGCACTAAACTATCAAAACGAAACAATAAACAGAATAAGTCCCTGAAACCTTTCTCTATCGGCTACTGCGCGAAATAATTTTTTTACTGTGGTTCCATATCATTCTCTAATATTACGCAACCATCAACTATTAACTATGAAAGTTTCTTTCGACCAATCCATCTCTTTCTGTCTACTTTTCTTTGTATTAAAGGCGAAGGAGATGGTATTTAGGTCCTCTAATTATATGGCCGAAGTATTCTGCTTTTCTCCTCTTTTTCCCCTATTTATACCTAATAATATTTAAATTCTTAACTTTTATTTTAAAATTAACGTGTTTTTTTTGTTTGTTTTTTTTTCCAAATTTTTTTGCAATTTTGGACCCCGAGTTTTGACATTTTTTACAATGACCCGCAAAAACAACCGAACATGTGAAATTCCATAATTCCTTTAATTTTATTGAATTGAAAATATTTTTCAAAATATTTGATTAAAAAGTTTGTCATTTTTTGTGACAGAAAAAAAAGTTTTTGTAAGGTGCCCTCGATAAATCGAATATTTACTTCTTTTGCTTCTTGAAGCAGTTAATTTTTACAGACGAATCTCGTTTTATGAGATTTTTACCTGATGGCCACAAAAGAGGGTTGGGAAGCAGAGGCGGCTCTAGCCTATGTAGCGCCCGTGTGCAGTCGATGCCCTGGCGCCCTTTAATTGACGGGCAGTCAAAATGGAATAGTCGTATAGGTACCTATAATACCTGCCTAATATCTGTACTAATAGTACATAGAATATTAGGGGGTATTAGCATATAGTCTAGTTATACAATGGTATTAGGTACGCTTATAATGTAAACAAAAATCCAGATGCCAATAGTGCAATATTAAATTATGTCGGGAGCCAATAGGTATTCACGGCGTCAGAACAACCTTCCCAAATCTGTTAAAAATATTTACATAATTAAAAATGAACTTTTTTTATCTATGAGGTATAAAGGAAAATTGGTTGGGGAAATTTGACAGGTTTGAGTACACGAGTATACGGGTAAATAATACTTTTAGGAAGGAATTGGTTAGATCAGTGGTTCCCAACCTTTTTTCCATCATCGCCCCCTTTGACAGGTTTCACCAGTTGTGAATACTATAATCGCCCCCTCCCCAATTAAATTGAAACAAAAAATTAATCAGTACAATATTGATTTATTTTTACATTTCGTAAAATGATACATGGTAAGTCATTCAATCTTCGCTTGTTCACTGCTGGACATAGATCTCTCTCATAATTTTCCCTCTATTTCGATCTTGTGCCTCTTGCATCTTGTCCACGTGTTGGTGAACATGGTTAGTAATCATTGTTAATTTCTTCCTTGGGCCTGGTGATACTCACATAATTTATTTATGTCTGGCTCAATGTTGGTTAATAGCTATGTACCTCAAGTCCCCTCTAGCCCAGTCGGGATAGCATTTTACCTTGCATTAGGAGCTACCCCAAATGTTATTTCTCTAATCTTTAGGGAGGGTCAATATTAGTACAAATTTAAAATCTCGACTGAATTCCACCGTTGCGTTAGCCGCCATCTTGATTTTAAACGAGAACCGTTTTTGCTCAATATCTCCGCCATTTTCAATTTTTTTACAAAAAGTGCACAAACTGAAATTGTTGAAAATGTGATTTTCTATAATTTCATTTATTATAATTTTTTTCGTGCGGTCGATATTTTCCGAGTTATGAGGGGAAAATAGTAACAGTTGTAGCATAATTATTGAATTATTGAATTATCTCGTTTATTATTAGTTTTACAACAAATATATACCTATACAAAAATGAAGAGAATTAAATTGTGTACAATTTTGTTGCCGTTCATTTTTTTGATAAAATCAATATTTAAGGTAGTGCGTATGTGGTAAATGTGCGAGCGTAAGACCTGATTGATTTTATAGCAATGGTTTTTGTTCAATATCTCCACCATTTTCAACTTTTCGACTAAAAGTGTAAGAACTGAAATTGTTGCAATTACGATTTACTACAATTTTTCGGGAGAACCAGTGGCGGGTCTACAAGGGAGGAAATGGGAAAATTCCCCCCAACAGGGTCCAAAATTTTTTTTTATTATTTATTAAATTAACAATGCACCTAATCTTAAGACTAACCAGCATTTTACATTTAACTTAATCTACTACTGTACTGTCCTAGGTATTCCCAACGGTTCACATTAGAAATTAATAATTATTGTTGCACACATCACTGTTGTGGCTAGGTTCACTGTCCGAATTTAAACTGACACTGACATTTTTATAGATTTATCACTATCACACAAGTTCAAAAGGTTTGGTGCGTTTGAGCCTGCGGACTAGGTTTTGATTATCTAAAAGTTCTAACACTTCCCTGTTTGTATGGTTGTGGAGTCGTTTTTCGTGACCCTTGGCAATCTTCTTTATTTCTTCTTTGATTGTTGCTATACGAAGTTCCCGATGTAGGTCTTTGTTGCGGATATACCATGGAGCGTTGACTATGTTTCTTAGTATTCGGTTTTGGACTCTTTGAAGGCAAGCATAGTTACTCTCACTAGTACAGCCCCATAACTGTAGACCATAGGACCATACTGGTTGGAGCATTTGTTTGTAAACTAATACTTTGTTTTTGATTGTAAGTTGTGAGCTTCTACCTAATAACCAATATAACTTCTTGTACTTCAGTTTTAGTTCTTCGGTTTTCTTTCTGATATGTTCCTGCCACTTTAATTTGCTATCCAAATGTAGCCCTAGATATTTAACTGTTTTCTTGTACGGAACGATTTTATTGTTTATTCTAACTGGGTGACTATTTATTCTTTTGTAGGTGAAATCGATATGGGCAGATTTCCCTTCATTGATTTTTATGCGCCATTTATTATTCCAGGTGTTTATTTTGTTTACTGCATTTTGCAGGTGTCTAGTTGTTTCTTCGAATGTTTCACCGACTGCTAGTATTGCAGTGTCGTCTGCAAATGTTGCCAGTTTAATATTTTCTGTAACAGGTATGTCACAAGTATATAATAAATATAGTATGGGTCCCAGAATACTGCCCTGTGGGATTCCTGCTTTAATTGGCCGTAATTCTGAATATTCGCCTTCCTGTTTAACTCTAAAAGTTCTATCTTCCAAATATGATTGTATTAGATGTACAAATTGGATGGGAAGATATCTTTTTAATTTTAGTAACAAGCCTTTGTGCCACACTTTGTCAAATGCTTTTGCTATGTCTAGAAAAATAGCTGAGCATATTTTATTCTCCTCCAGAGATCTCTCTATAATATCTGTTATTCGATGAATTTGGTCTATTGTTGAATGTTTATTGCGAAATCCAAATTGGTGGGAAGGAACAATTTCCCTGTGGTCGAGTATAGGTTGCATTCGTGCTAGCAATATCCTCTCAAATAGTTTGGATAAAATTGGTAGCAGAGATATTGGTCTGTATGATTCTACCTTGTTGGTTGGTTTCCCTGGTTTGGGAATCATGATTAATTCAGATGTTTTCCACGTTATTGGTACATATTGCAACCTGAATACTGCATTTATAAGGTTTGTGACTTTTACGATGGCCTTTCTAGGTAATTGTTGTAGTATTTCTCCTGTTATTAAGTCAAATCCTGGAGCCTTTTTGGGATTGATATTGTTTTTGATTACGTTGGTAACCTCTTTAGGAGTAGTAGGCTTTATTATGTCTTGATCAGTATTGTTCAAATCAATTTCAGTGCTTTGATCATCTTCGTTTTCGGCTTGATGATTATTTCCCATTTCGTTATTTTGGAATACATTTTCCAAGTATAAAGCGAAAAGATTTGCTTTTTGTTTTCCATCTCTTGCCCATGTTCCATTTTCTTTTCTAATCGGCGGAATCTGTTGCGTTGGTCTATTTATTCTTTTTGTACATTTCCACAACGAGTAGTCAGTGGTTTGGTCATCTGTCAGATCATTTAGGTATTGGTTTACTGATTCATTTTTAATTAAATCTATTTCCCTTCTTAACTGTTGGGTGAGGTTGTTTAATATATTTTTATTTTCTGCAGTTCTGCTTTTTTGCCATGTCTTCCTGGCTTTTCTTTTTCTTTGCACCAGTTCTCGAATTTCTTTGGGATAATTTTGTCCTTTGGTTTTTCTTATAATTTGTTTGGTATTATTCCAAGCTGCTTGTTGTATATTTATGGTTAGTGTCTCTGTTTCTTCATCAAGTTGTTCATTAGTTTTGATTGGTACATTAAGCTCAATTCTGTCACTTAACTCCTGTCTAAAGCTAGACCAGTCCGTTCTCTTATTGGTTAATGTTGGGTTATTTTCTCTTAGTATTATATGCTCACTGATTGTGAGTAGTATTAGAGAGTGATCAGAACTGGGACCATCAACTTCTTCTATTTTCATAAAATTTGTTGCAACTTTTCTTGAAATAAAAAAGTCAATTAAGTCTGGTATTTTATTTTGATCAGTGGGCCAATATGTTGGTTTTCCAGTTGAGTGCCATTTACCGTTTATCTTTTCTATTGCTGCATGTAGTTCTCTACCCTTTGTATTGGTTAACCTTGAACCCCATACAGTGTTTTTAGCATTAAAGTCTGCACCAATAATAAATTTTTCTCCAAGCGTGTTAAGCAAATGGACATAATTTTCTTTTTTTAGATTGTGTTTGGGTGGAAAATATGCAGCTGCTATTGTTACTTCATATTTTTTTGTTTTGACACTTATACTAGCTGCCTGGATGGCTTCAGTCTCTATATTTTCTCTTTCGAGGTGAATTAGATTACTCTTAACGATTATTGCTGCTCCTCCACTAGCTATGTTTCTAGGGTGAAGAGCTTGATATATTTGATATCCTCTCAGTTTAATATATGTTTGTTTAGTGAAGTGTGTCTCTGATATTAAACATATATCGATTTTTTGGTTATTTAAGGTAAACAGCATCTCCTGCTGATGTTGCAAGAGGCCGTTTGCGTTCCAATGTAAAATTCTTAACTCTTCCGCCATTTTATCGTCTACTAGTTTCTATGCTATTTAATCTTTCTAGGATTTTTTTATTGAATTCTTCTTGATTGTTCATGCGTTCTATTAGTATGTGTAGCATGTTTGATATCGAATTGAGATCATTCTCTACTGGTTGTTTTGGCTGGTTAGAGGCTATTTGGGCATATGTTTGGTTTTGGTTAACCTCTCTTGGATGGATTTGCGTAGGATTCTCCATGTCTGCTGCCTTGTTTTGTAGTTTGGTTGTAGGTCTCTGTTTGTTCCGTAATTTTTGAAGAGATATAGCAGTGGTGCAACCTCTATAACTAGCTGGGTGGGCACCACCACAGTGTATGCATTTGGGTTCTTTATCTTGTGGCTTCTTACAATCTTTTGTTAAATGTTTTCATATGCATTTTACGCATCTCGGTTTTCTTCTGCAATAATTTTGTGTATGTCCGTACTCTTGACACCGTTTACATTGTGGAATCAAATTCGGTTTTCTGAAAGCTTCTATCGTCACTTTCATGTTTAAAATTTCCGTAATTTCATACACTTTTTTTGTATTTTCCTCTTTACTAAAAGTAAGTGCAAAAAGTGGCAGTGGCGATTTGTCCTTTCCTCTTAGTAATTGGGTTACGTTTTCTATTTTATATCCCTTATTTTTTAGGTCTTCCGTTATGTTCTTAACTTGGCAAGTTTGATGCAGTTTTCTTGCAACCACTTTTAGAGGTCTATTTTGTTTATCTTCAAACGAATACCATTCGAGATTTGTGTCATTTAGAGTCTTAGTTAGGTTTCTGTAGCTATTTTCGTCTTTGACATTAATTTTTATATTTCCACCTGCAAGCATGCTAGTTTGATAAGATATTTGCTTACCTGATAAGTGGCTGACTAGGGTGTCGTATTTTTCCAATTTGTTTATAATGACTGGTGGTGGTTTACGTGCCGTTTGTGTCTCATCTGGTTTACTTCTCTGTTGGTGGGAGTGGGGCTGTACTTCCTTTGGGGAGTTGCTTATCTTCCTTTTTTTTTTGAATTTTGGACTCGAATCCATTCCGTTTCTTTACTCAGTTCTTCGTCGTCTGTGCGATATTCTATATCTTCATTGTGCTGTTGTTTTTCTTCGCCTATCTTCTTTTGTAGGGTATCTATTTGGATTTTCATTTGTTGTATGACGATATGTAGATTTTCTCTTTCTTGTTTTTCCTGTAACCAGGCGTTGTAGAACATCTGCTCATTTTGACTTCTGGCTTGATTCTCAGTAAAGAGCACTTGATTTTGTTGAAAAAGTAATGTTTCACTTGATGTTGTCGGTAGGGAAACCATATTGTCTTTTTCCATTTTTCAGTACACCCATCTCACACTATGGCCCGAGATTGCCTGGACTATTCCAGGCCATATATTCCATGAGATATTTAACAGTGTAACTATTTATTTGTGCAGATAAAACTTTTGTATCTTATCACAGTCGAATTTTAATTTTGCAAATAAAAACTTTCTAACTTTAATAACAATCGGTTTTTAATTATCACCTTAATTACTGTAATTATGGCTTAATTCATTTGCTAACGATACGATGTGATGTTTATTTGTCGAAAGCCAAATGAATACTCTCAGGGTCCAAAATTAAAAAAAAAATTGTTGAAACATCACGATATATCAGCTGACATAATACTTAAAATATCGATATAACTATCGATTCAACCAATAAAACCCGCTAGTTAATAAAATTAAGTGAACTTAATGCATATAATGTCTTTTTATGTCTTTTATATAGTTAGTTTTGTTGATGTTTCATTGGAAGTTCCAAAAATTGTATAAAATATAATTCTCTTTATTTTTGTTTATGTACAATTATGTCGTAAAGTTAATAATAAATGAGACAATTCAATAATTATGCTTCCACTCCGCTTCCATTATTTTCCCCCTTAAATCGGAGAATATTGATCGTATAAAAAAATTGTGCCAAAGAAATTGTAGGAAATTTTATTTTCAACAATTTTCTTTCCCACCATTTATGTCGAAAAGTTGAAAATGACGGAGATATTAAGCAACAACAGTTCTCATTTAAAATCAATATGGCGGCTAATGCAACCGCGGAATTCAGTCGAGATTTTAAATTTACACTACTATTGATCTCTCCTAAAGGATATAATTATAAAATTTGGGGCAGCTCGGAAACAAAATTCAATTCAATAATTATGCTCCCCCCACCGCCTTTTACTATTTTCCCATGTAACTCGGAAAGAAAAAAATTGTTAAAAGGAAATTGTAGGAAATTATATTTTGAACAATTTTAGTTGAAAATGGCGTAGATATTGAACAAAAACAATTGCTATAAAACCAATCCGGTCTTACGCTCGCGCCATTACCGCATACGTACTACCTTAAATATTAATTTTAGCAAAAAATGAAGAGATCAAAATTGTGTAGATGTAGAATTTAATTCTCTTCATTTTTGTATGGGTACATATTTGTTGTAAAATTAATAATAAACGAGATAATTTAATAATTCAATAATTATGCTCCAACTGTCACTATTTTCCCCTCATAACTCGGAAAATATCGACCGCACGAAAAAAATTATAATAAATGAAATTATAGAAAATCGCATTTTCAACAATTTCAGTTTGTACACTTTTTGTCAAAAAATTGAAAATGGCGGAGATATTGAGCAAAAACGGTTCTCGTTTAAAATCAAGATGGCGGCTAACGCAACGGTGGAATTCAGTCGAGATTTTAAATTTATACTAATATTAACCCTCCCTAAAGATTAGAAAAATAAAATTTGGGGCAGCTCCTAATGCAAGGTTAGGCCTGTTATTCGTCTAACCCGACTGGACTACTCCAAGGTGGAGGCAATATGTTTGAAGATCCTCAGAATAACCACATGATGATTTCTGGGGAATTTGGTCAGACCTCCTCTCTGTATACTTCCTTCAAAAATAGATAGTTTGTCAATGAATGCTCCGACTAGTCCCTTCGCTTTGGCCATATTTACGTTCTTCCTTTGTAATTCCAGATTCGTTCCATTTAATTTTTCGGAAATATCTGACAGTTAAGCGATGTCATTTCGCTTCTCTTGTAGTGCTGTACTCAGTGTGGGGTCAGTAGTTATAAGAAATTCGACAACAGTATCCATGAGACTGCAGAACCGCCGTAAGCAATTCCCTTTCGAAAGCCAACGGACTTCCGTATGTACTACTGTAGTAGCAATGTATTAAATATCTCATCATTTTCTTTACAGAGTGTCAGAGTGTACGAAATATTCCATCATTCTTTGGTTTTGCTTTAATTTTATTTACCTCATCTATGACAAGACCAATATTTACATATGAAGCACAGACATGGACCTTCAACCTTCACAAAGGAAAATATGGAAAGGATGGCCAATACGCAAATGGCAATGGAAAGAAAGATGCTGGGTATCAAGCTAAGTGACAAAAATAAAAATACATGAATCAGAAATAAAACCAAAGTGAAAGATCTAAACAAACATGCAGCTACTCTCTAGTGGAAAACATGACAAAACAACAGACAAAAAGATGGAAGATGGAATGAAGCGATAATCCACCGGAGACCTTGAGACCGTAACAGAGGAAAAGGCAGACCACAGATGAGATGGTCGAATGACCCAAAAAGATACGCTGGGACCAGATGGACAGGATTAGCACTGAACGAAGAAGAATGGAAAAATAAGGGGAAGGCCTACGTTCAACTTTGGACAAATGAAGGGCAAAAGATAGATAGATGACAAAACGATCACAATTTCGGCCGTATACACTTTTTGTTGGAGTCAGATCGGCAGGGTCGGTACCTGAGCAAAAACGGTTCTCGTTTAAAATCAAGATGGCGGCTAACGCAACGGTGGAATTCAGTCGAGATTTTAAATTTATACTCTCACAATTCTTATCCCACTTCTATCCCTTTCTCTTTTGTGCGGATGTTCGCCCAATCCGAAAGCTCGATAAAAGGAAAATGCAGAATTAATTATAATGTATTACTTACCTATAGAATAAAATTGTATCATGATTCATAGCCCTCTGTTACTAGACAAGATATTTGTGTTATTATTACCTGCATTGGTGTACATTTAATTACTTTTTATTATCCTATGGATATCCGATCGAAAGTATTGTTTTTTCTTCTCTATTACCCATTTCTCGTTTCCCAGATGCTAATCGCCCACCTTATCGCCCCCTTTTCTCTATTGCCCCCCATATCGCCCCCTTCGCTCTATCGCCCCCTGAAAATCTCAAATCGCCCCCAAGGGGGCGATTGCCCCCCGGTTGGGAATCACTGGGTTAGATGAATAAAAAAGAACAACTTTGTGATTATTTAAAAAAATAATAATTTAATAACGAATTATTAAAGTACGCACGTAGGCACTTACTACAACATATAATTATAAACAAGATACTTTTCGTGTTTTTGCATTAGCAAAATCTTGAAATAATATCACTTACTTCTATTTTTATTTCATGTTCAATACTTACTGGTGATAAATTTGTCAATCGACTTTGCGACAATGTTGACCTTAGATAGTTTTTAATTATTTTCAATTTAGAAAATGATCTTTTACTATGCGCTACTGTCACTGGCAATGTGAGGTAAATTCTAAGGGCAGTGAACAAATTTGGAAACACTGAATGTAATTTATTTGTATACAAGTAATTTAAAATGAAGCTGGACCTTGAATGCTGTATCAATGAAAAACTAGAATCATTCGAGCTGTGGGTGTACAGAAGAATTCTGAAATATCGTGGACAGAACACGTCACAAACAAAGAGGTTCCGAGAAAGATGAATAAGAAATGGAAATATTAAATACCACCAAAACAAGAAAATTGGAATTTTTAGGAAATATTACAGGTGGAAAGAGATACAACTTGCTCCAATTGATTATACAAAGAAAGATTCAAGAAAAAAGAAGCATAGGAAGACGCAGCATATCGTGGCTGTGTAACCTGAGAAAATGGTACGGATGTACATCAAATGAACTTTTCAGAGCAGGCGGCTCTAAAACCCGAATAGCTATGACGACCTCCGTCGCGGAGATGGCACTTAAAGAAGAAGAATTTAAAATATCCAAAGGTGTAGTAGAATCATCGATAAAGATTGGTAATAATTCTATTTCATTTAAGAGCTCAAACCTATCTACCTACGTCTGAAGAGCCAACAAGACACAATTAATTTTCTAAATTAGAACAATATGCTCTTTTTGTATCCAACTCTAAATCCTTCTAGTGTTTTAATTTTTGAAGGAACGAAAAAGTGTCATTATTTTGCTTTAAAAGTGCTAATAGGTAATAGTAAAAATTTACTTTAAAATGTATTTTCGCGTCAGTTACTGAACCAAATACTGAGATGGGAATCAAAGTGAATGAGTTATTGATCAACAACATACGATATGCTGATTATGTTGTCTTAATTTGTGACAACATAGAAGATCTTCAACAACTTGTCACTATAATCGGAGAATACAGTAAGCGAATGGGATTAGAGATTAATACCAAAAAGACCACATTCATGATCATCTCCAGAAACTTGGATGCATTTGAAAATTCCACCATAACACTGAATACTAAGTCCATTGAAAGAGTGAGCAAATTTAAATACCTGGGAACGTGGCTTTTTGAAGACTGGGCATCGGACAGGGAAGTAAAATGTTGCATTGAGCAAGCCCGACAAGTTTTCGTAAAATTCAGGAAGGACTGACCTGTTCAGAGTTCGATCTTACACTAAGACTAAGGTTTACTAAATGCTACGTGTGGTCTGTGCTGCTATATGGCATAGAGGGCTGGACACTCAAAACGAGGGATATAAACAGATTAGAAGCCTACGAAATGTGTCTTTATCGCCGTATGCTAAAGATACCATGCAAGGCGAAAGTAACAAATGTAGATGTCCCTAAACGAATCAACCAAGAACGCCAGCTTTTCGAGAAAAGAAAAACGGCGTATTTGGGTCACATCATGCGAAACGAAAAATACCAGTTCCCTTCAGGGTAAAATTGAACGCAAGAGAGGAATAGGACGCAAGAAAATGTCCTGGCTCCGAAACATTAGGCAATGGACAGGGATTAACGACATACAATCTCTGATACACATTGCAAGAAACAGAGAGTTAATGGAAAATGTTATCGCTAACATCCATTAGTGGATTTACGTCAGTGTCAGTTACTGATTCATCTTCCGCCTCATAATTGAAAAAAAAATTCATATTTTATGTTGAAACAAAATAAAGGACCCGCTCTTTGGCGCTTGGCGCCCCCAACATCCCGGCGCCCGTGTGCACCGCACACCCTACACAATAGGTAAAGCCGCCTCTGGGAGAAGGTCTAGAAAATGGTTCCATAACTCCTAGATTACCTACAGTTTGGTGGATAATGGTATGGGGCGGATTTTTTTTAAAAACTTATACAGATGTTAGGGGCAGGGGGTTTTAATGCTGATAGGTACATTACGGAATGATTGGAAGAACATGTGTTACCTTAAGGTACGTATCCATACAAGGGTGAACCCCGCTCGGTGTAGCTGCTCAAATGGATACGGCATGCGCTCCCCTACATATAAACCGCAAACCGGTTGAATCGTATCTACTATGTGGAGCTTCTACACCGAGCGCGGATCACCCTTGCATGGATACTAAGTACCTTAATGTATTTTTTACGCAAACATTTTCTTTTAAAGGTACGTATCCATAAAAGGTGATCCGCACTCGGTGTAGCAGCTCCACATAGTGGATACGTTGGTGATCGCCGATCGGCGCTCACCCTCTTCGATTCAACCGGTTTGAGGTTACATGTAGGGGAGCGCATGCCGTAGGTATCCATATATTTTTGAAAAAAAAACGTTGTTGACTTTTTTTATTAAAACACCCAGTATATTTTTTGTGTCTTGAAAAAACTGTCATTTACCTATCCAGTGATATAAAAATTTTTAAAATTGGTTGCCAAATGACTGAGCAATTAATTTTTAAAATGAGAGATGCAATATGGAAATCACATAACATAATATCATTTTGCTCAGTTATGTTATTTAGGTATGTGAGATCCACGTTGCACCCCTCATTTTAAAAATTAATTACTCAGTGATTTGACAACCGATTTTGAAAAACTTTATATCGCTGGATAGGTGAATGACCTTTCTTTCAATTTACAAAAAAATATACTGGGTGTTCCATTAAAAAAAAGTCAACAAAGTTTTTTTTCAAAAATCCGCCATTTTTTATTTCGTATTTGAAAGCGATATAAAAAATTCAAACCATTCAGACAAAACTTTTACTAAAACAAAACATTTCAGCGAAGACAGCATATTTCTATCTTGAACCGTTTAGAAGTTATAGGCAGTTAAAATGGGGGAAAATATAAGTGGACACCCGGTATTATGTTTTCCATTTTTGCGCTATTTTGCCGGTTATTAGCGTGCTCATCACTGTATTTTGATATATGAATTTATATTTTATGTATTGTATTTATGTATCATTAACGTTTAGCATTTTAATCAAACAAAGAGAGATTTATTATGTATTCTCAAGGTTAAACAATTATTATTCAATTCGCTAAGTAAACGTCAGAATCTTTTTAATTACTTGAGAATATTATCTTTACAATTAATTTTTGCATATACATCGTAAACTTTATTAAATATGTAAAACCCCGTAGTAAGCGGGCATCGATTTACCGAGAATCTGTACGCCGCAGAAATGTTTCAAACAAATAATGTAGTTGAGATAATTTTAAATAAAATTCCAAACATGAAGTAAAACCACTTCTATGTAGAAGGTATATTTACTAAAATTTTAAAAATCCCAATGGATTAAATAGAATAGGTTCATTCAGAACGTTTTCGGACCTATCAGTCCATCATCAGTGAATTCATATATACTTGCTAACTAGCCCCAGAACCAAACAATGGTTGTACTTATAAATCAATCTACATTATAGTGTTATGTATTTGGAAAGGTTAAACGCCGATGTTACAAGAATACCTTCAGGAACATGGTGATACTCTAAACGAGAACCCTCTCAACCATCTTGCGCCAACGATGTCTGCCAAGTGTCCAAATACATAACACTATAATGTAGGTTGATTTATAAGTACAACCATTGTTTGATTCTGAGGCTAGTTAGCAAGTATATATGAATTCACTGATGATGGACTGATAGGTCCGAAAACCTTCTGAATGAACCTATTCTATTTAATCCATTGGGATTTTTAAAATTGTAGGAAATATACCTTTTACATAGAAGTGGTTTTACTTCATGTTTAGAGTTTTTTAACTACATGGTATACAGCCAACCCAGGGAACTACCCTCTTTTAGTTTAAATAAAATTGTTTTTCTATTCTCATACTATAATATATCAATTATGATGTCATTACCTGTATCATAATGAACTTCATTATGATGAGGTTATGTACACTCAACCTATGGAGCTATAAAAAATAGACATATATTGTAAAAGCCTCAACTATGTCTATGAATTTTTTGAAATTTTAAAATTAATTACATCGCACCTAAAAAAAAAAGAAAAATGAAAAATGAAGTTTTTGATGGTGGGGGAAAGGGGAAGGGGTGGTGGGATTAAAATTACGAGTCTTATTATTTAATTACATAGAACTTAAAAAAAAAGAAAAAAATTTAATTGTCTGAGTGAGGGAGGGTATCTTTTAATCTATTTATCCCGTCCATAAGTGGAAAGTTTGATGCACCACTGATGCACAGAATCGACAATGTGCCACTAAAAAGTGAAGGCACAGTGTTCATACGTTTTATTTTAGGATCTACTATTTAAGTTATAGGGTCTTATCTAGGGCTTCCAATCCTGCAGTCTAAGTTCAATCTCGGTATTTGCGGGACTACGAATTTTCAATCCCGCGGGATCTCGGTATTTGAAAATAGTCATATTTATATATAAGGCAGCGTTTAGACACAGCGATAAATCGCGGCAATGTATCGGTATCAATCGAGTTGCTTCAATTTATCGTTGTGTGTAAACGGTACATCGCAACGATTTATCGGAATTGGATTGGAGTTGGTATCGGATTATATGAATTTATTGTAATGATCCAGTTGTTTCAGTTTAAAATCAATCGCAACAATTTATCGCAGCGTCTAAACAGCTTTAAAATAATCAATAAATCGCAGCAATTTTTTCCCTTTTTCCCCTGCGACAAAAGAAGCAAAAAGGCTTGTATACAATAGAGTAGAAATATGTTTTATTGTCACTGAAAATTTTACAATTTTATGGACAAGGCTTACAAAAAGTCGAAAAAAAAAAAACAAAAACAAATACAGTTTACTGAAATTACATAAATCGTTAATATTAGTACAAAATAAAAGATAATGAAATACCTAAAACAAAAAAAAAATATTGCAAAATTTAAATAAATTGCACACTACATAATACAACTGTAGAAACTAATAAGTTCTGCGTATAACATCCAAATATAAATGATAATAAACTTAATAAACTCTAAACCACACTAGAAAAATACACTAAGCGCCAAAATTAACGCACCACCTTAAAAATGGGACATTTTTAATGTCTCATATTTCCTAAACCTGTTGTCCGATTTTAGTGATTTTTTAATATATTATAGCTTTATTCTTCAAGAATATCGATGTAATAATATTGTTGCTAAACAGATAAGTGTCATTGTATACCGGGTGTAACAATGATAGTGTGTTTTTTCTTCAAAGTTTGGAACAAACTGTGGAATATTCTAGCGTATATAAAATATTGAAATTAAAACACAACTGTAACCTTAAGCTATCTTAACATTTTGCTTTTTGATTCATTCGCTTATGTTGGATAATAAAAAAGTTAGGTACTTTAACAACTAGCAACGTTTTTCATCAATACAGGGTGTTTCTAAATAAGTGCGACAATCTTTAAGGGGTAATTCTCCATGAAAAATAATGACCGTTTGCTTTATAAACATATGTCTGCAAATGCTTCGTTTCCGAGATACGGGATGTTGAATTTTTTCGTACAAACTGACGATTTATTTATTGCTCTAAAACCGGTTGAGATATGCAAATGAAATTTGGTACATACAATTAAGAATTTTATATTCACCATTGGCGTGCATACGGGTAATATGACCGGGTAATATGACCCGTATGCACGCCAATGGTGAATATAAAATTCTTAGTTGTACGTCAAAAAATGTGAAATTACTACCTCTTAAAACCCACTAAATTTCATTTGCATATCTCAAACAGTTTTAGAGCAATAAATAAATCGTCAGTTTGTAAGAAAAAAATGAACATCCCGTATCTCGGAAACGAAGTATTTGCGGACACATGTTTATAAAGTAAACGGTCATTATTTTATCATGCAGAATTACCCCTTAAAGTTTGTCGCACTTATTTAGAAATACCCTGTATTGATGAAAAACGTGGCTAGTTGTTAAAGTAAATAACTTTTTTATTATCCATCATAAGCGAATGAATTAAAAAGAAAAATGTTAAGATAGCTTAAGGTTACAGCTAAGTTTTAATTTCAATATTTTATATACGCTAGAATATTCCACAGGGTGTTCCAAACTTTGAGGAAAAAACACACTATCATTGATACACCCGGTATACAATGAAACTTATCTGTTTAGCAACAGTATTATTACACCGATATTCCTGAAGAATAAAGCTATAAAATATTTAAAAACTCACTAAAATCGGACAACAGGTTTAGGAAATATCGGACATTAAAAATGTCCCATTTTTAAGGTGGTGCGTTAATTTTGGCGCTTAGTGTAGATTTGAATTGTCGAGACTCATTGTTTGAAAACAGATTCAGTTTTTTCAATCCAAGGATGAATTGACATTGAAAATGAGCTTAAACAAAGAAGCTCTGTTCTTATGGTATAACGGTGAGCGGCAAGCAAATACACTTCTCCAAGAAATTAACGTATCGCCTTAAAAATGGGTAATTTTTGATGTCTCGAATTTCCTAAACGTGTTGTTCGATTTAAGTGATTTTTTTAATGTGTTATAGCCTTATTTTTTAACAATATCGCTGTAATAATAGTGTTGCTAAACAGGTAAATTGTCATTGTATACTAGGTGTACCAATCAAACTGTGATTTTTTCTCTCAAAGTTCGCGTTACCCTGTGGCATATTTTAGCATTTATAAAATACTGAAATTAAAACCCAACTACCCAACTACATAATTATCATAGCCTCATGTTTTATTAACATTCTGTTTTTTGATTCATTCATTCTTATGTTGGATAATAAAAAAGTTAGGTACTTTAACAACTAGCCTTGTTTTTCATCAATACAGGGTGTTTTTAAATAAGTATGACAAACTCTAAAGCGGCCCATAAATTGCGTTCTTGCTCGACAGTTTTGTTAACTTTTTTTCTTCGACGAGCAAGTCTGTTCGAACAAAAATGATTATTGCATCATTTTTGCAAGCGAGCAAGAACAACAGTTTTCAACCCACACACTTCCGTTTTGGGTCATTTTTGTTCGAACAGACTTGCTCATCGAACAAAACTGTTGGACAATAACGCAATTTGTGAGCCGCTTAAGGGAGCTCGCAAACCAAAGCAATATCCCTACATCGCATAACATACATTGCGGAAAGATACGCACTGAGTGTCACATCTGGTTTTCGGTGAACGAAATTCCAGCAAAAGTCACCGAAGATTCACCGAAAACCAGATGTGACACTCAGTGCGTATCTTTTCGCAATACATGCCACATGCGATGTAGGATATTGCTTTGGTATGCGAGGCCGCTAAGGGGTAATTCTGTATGAAAAAATAATGACAGTTTGCGTAAATACCTGTTAGAACCCATCAAATTTCATTTGCATATATCAACCGGTTTTAGAGCAATAAATAAATCGTCAGCTTGTAACATAAATCTCAACACCCCCTATTTTGGACATACGTTTATAAAGCAAACTATCATTATTTTTTCATGCAGAATTAACCCTTAAAGGGTTAATACTTATTTAAAACACCCTGTATTGAGCAAAAATATGGCTAGTTGTTAAAGTACTACATACCTAACTTCTTTATTATCCAACATAAGCGAATGAATCGAAAAACAGATTAAGTGTACAATCGATGGACACTAGATCATTTGGGAGATAATACAACAAAGGTGACCATTTATAAAGCTTAACGAGTAATAGAGGAACATTGCATTCAACTTCATACATTAAATTTATAAATAACTTTGAAAAACTCCTGATACAACAATAAAAAATCGCTAAACGTCTTAAAAATGAGTGGCGCATACAATATTCCAGCTACAAAAGATCTGATATGAATATTACGTGGCGCGAAAATGTATTTTCATTTTGATGTAAAACAAAATTCTAGTTTTATTTTAAAGATTTTTCCATAATATTTGCTAAATTTGAAGTAAACGCGACACAAAAGAGTTTTAAAATCCAAACTGTATCAAAGTTACTCTTTTGTGGCGCGTTTACTTCAAATTTAGCAAATATTATGGAAAAATCTTTTAAAATAAAACTAGAATTTTGTTTTGCATCAAAATAAAAATAGATTTGTTAGTTTCAATTCTAATACAGAAAAACACGTTGTGTCTCGGCTCCTGATATTTTGCCTAATACCAGTGAAACTACTTGTTTTTAATTATAGTTAAAGTGATCAAACTAATTTTAAACTGTAAGTTTTATACCACAATATATTATTTAATCGTATATTTGCGTGTTTAAACCAGTTTTGTTAGTTTATATTCCTATATACTACAGCAGTTATTGTAAATAGACACAGGTTTATGGATTATAAACAATTTACCAGTTTGTTTTTTGCGGGAAACGAAAGTAATTAGTTTCGGTAGTACCGTAAATAAATTACTAATATGTCATCAGACGTTACTATACAGAATGTCCCAGCGAATAAATCTTATTCTACCGCAGCTTCACAGCAAAATTTCTTCCCGGGAAAAGAAAACGCAATACTTTTTAGCGCTATTAATAATACACCACTGCAAGATTACCTTATTTCTTTAGGTAATTTAATAAATCCCAAAAATATCTTATTCTCGTCTCGCCTATCCAATAACCGAATATGCATGTATTTAAGTAGCAAGCAATCTGTTGAGGATTTTATGACAAACTATGGTTCTATAGAGGTAAATGTGGAAATGGTCAGGGCCAGAAGGCTCATAACGCCTGCAGAAAGAATAGTGCTATCAAATGTTTGTCCAAGTATCCCACACGAAGTAATCATCCAAGAATTAAAACATCTCGGCCTAAATTTAGTTTCTCCAGTCACTTTCTTAAAGATCAGTGCCTCTCTGCCAGAATATAGCCATATAAAAAGTTTTAGAAGGCAAGTGTTTATTAGTCCGCATAACACGACGATCCCGGATTCAATTCTTCTAAATTATGATAATACTAGTTATAGAATATTCATTTCGCAGGATAGTATGTCATGCTACATCTGTAAACAAATTGGTCACATTGCTAATAATTGTTCAAGCAATAAAAATTCTTCTTCTCAGACTTCAGGACCCTTAGTCCCCCCTACTGTTCAATCTTCTGACTCTCCTACCAATGCTGGAAATCAAGTAGACCAAACTTCTAATAATAATCAAAATAAAAATATCGAAATATCTCTACAAGTATCCACACCAAACACCTCTAACTCTACATCAGTGGAAATTATACAGCCCGTTTCTGAAGCAATTCAAGATTTAAAAACTAACGAAAATACTCCACTGGAATCTTCTGCTACAGCCAAAAATATAGAGATAATTTCACAGACTTCACTAGCGATCACGAAAGAATCACCCTGTCCCTCCACCAAACGAACCATAGAGGACACATTATCTCCACCTGTTGAAAATATTGTTGATAACCAAACATTTCTTCTTCCTGCTCAGCCTCATAAAACCAAAACTCAAAAGAACAAAAAACCTAAACGCTCATTACCTATCCCAGAATCGCTTGAATCATTTCTAAGTAAACAATCAACACCGTCCATTTTAAGCTATGACCAATTAATGATGCTTATTGAAAATATCCAAGGCAGCCAATCTCCTATCGAAATTGTTAAGGAATTCACATCTGATTTCCTTGGGCTCGTAAATCTGCTTACCGTTTCTTATCAATATATTCCAGACAGAGCTACAAAACATCGCTTTACAAGGCTAAAAACCCTATTGCTACGTTTCCTCGGTCAAGACGCTACTACTGAGAGTGAACTCTCTTCAACTGAGACATAACATTCAACTCAATTTTGCAGTGGAATATTGATGGACTTTTCCATCGCTTACCAATGCTCAATATCATTCAATCAGAACACTGTCCCGAAATTATATGTCTACAGGAAACTAATCTTGTACCTTCTAACCCATATTCGCCAAAACATTTTACATGCTTTCGTAAAGACCGGACTAACACAACTCGCGCAAGTGGGGGAGTTGCAATTTTAGTACACAAATCCATAGAACATAAACCTCTTCCACTTACAACTAATCTTGAAGCAATAGCAGTTGAGATTACAGAACCTGGTAGGAAAATGTATATATGTAATATTTATTTACCCCCAAATAAACATATTAACTATGAAGAACTTCAAGAAATTGTAGACCAAATACCAACACCACGAATTATTCTCGGAGATCTTAATGGGCACAACACAATATGGGGCTCTAAGGTTACAACTTCAAGGGGCACAATGATACAAAACATCATAACTGACTCCAATTTAAATTATTTGAATGATGGTAGTCCCACAAGATTTAATTTATCGACAGGAGAATCATCAGCTATTGATCTCTCTTTATGCGATCCACATTTAGCTATTAATCTAGACTGGGAAGTTTTGTCATACACATATGGAAGTGATCATTTTCCAATACTTATTAAAAACTTAAACCATATACAGAAATCCCAGCAATTTACCCCAAAATGGAGAACGAATAAGGCAGATTGGAATGCTTTTTCCCAATATATTGACACTAATATAAGTAATATTCAAATAAAAAACGATATTAATGAAACCATCAGGCTATTCAACAATTTAGTTTTAAAAAGTGCTGAAATTCATTGGCAAAACAAAACAAATAACCAAGAAGATACCAGTACCATGGTGGTCTACAGAGTGCGAAAAAGCTATAAGAGATAGTAAATCTGCCTTAAATATATATAGAAAACATAAAACACTTCAAAATAAAGTCAACTTTAAAAAGTTAAAAGCACAGGCGCAACTTACTATCACTCAAGCAAAAGGAAACTCATGGCAACAATTTGTGTCAACAATTAATAATACAACAAGTTCCAAGGAAGTTTGGCAAACAATTAGAAAAATTTGTGGCACTAAACAGGGAAACGCCATTAAATATCTAAAACATCAAGATCAAATAATATCAACCGATGAAGACATTGCAAACCATTTGGCAGAATACTACCAAAATCTCTCTAGTGATCAAAATTACAAGGCGCAATTTCTTGCCTCAAGAGATACATGTGACGCATATCTTAATCTTAGTGATTCTGCTCCCGACCTAACTATAAATAATAAACTGACCCTTTTAGAGTTAAATATGGCGCTTTCCAATCTTAAAGACTCAAGTTCTGAACCAGACGATATTTTACCTATATTTCTAAAACACCTTCCTGAGGCAGGGAAAATTCATTTACTAGAGATATTCAACCTCATCTGGGAAAAGCGATGTTTTCCTACAATCTGGTCTAAAGCTTATATTTTCCCTCTCCTAAAAGACAAGAAACCCCGCTCTGAAGTGGAATCGTATAGACCAGTATCCATTACCTGCTCTATGAGCAAACTTATGGAGAAAATAATTAACTGTAGATTGATGTGGATATTAGAAAAGGATAACTTGCTATTTAGTGAGCAAAATGGATTTAGACACAATCGTTCAGCTATTGACAACATTCTGGAACTAGAAAGCGATATACTAGAATCATTTGCAACTAACCGAAAATGTATGGCCATTTTTTTTGACTTAAAAAATGCTTTTAATACTGCATGGAAAAACAATATACTACGTAGATTACACGAATGGAACATACGAGGAAACTGTCTGTGGTTTATAAGTAATTTTTTAAATAACAGGTCCTTCCAAGTTAAAGTTTCAAATTCCTATTCACAAATCCATCACTCAGATAACGGAGTCCCTCAAGGATCTGTCACCAGTCCCACACTTTTTCTAGTAGCAATCAACGACATTCTAAAAAACTTAGAAAAGCCTTTAAAAGCAAGACTCTATGCGGATGACTTGGTAATTTTTGTAAAAGGAAAAATATTAGAACCATGACAAGAAATTTACAATCCTTTTTAAATAAATTAGATACTTGGTCTTTGAACACTGGCTTCGAATTTTCTACTTCCAAAACCAAAGGCATTATTTTCTCAAAAACAGACGCAAATATCAACACAAATATTACTTTCTATAAAAAATCAATAGCTTTCTGTTCTCATTTAAAATTTTTAGGAATGTATTTGGATAACAGACTGTCATGGAAGCAACATATAAAACAGTTAAATTTAACTTGCCATACACGACTGAATCTTTTAAAAACATTGTCAAATAAGAAGTGGGGTTCCGACCAAGACACAATGTTATTAGTATACAAATCTTTAATCCGATCTAAACTGGACTATGGCTGCATTGCGTATACATCAGCAAGAAAAACTCTTCTAAAATCTCTAGATGTAATTCATAATAACGGTCTGAGAATAGTATTGCGAGCATTTAGGAGTACACCTATAGAGAGTATATATGCAGAATTGGGCGAACCATCTCTTTATCGCAGACGAATGCAACTAACCCTTTCACATTCATCCTCGGTATACTGTACTCCAGATAAACTTTTGTACAGTAACACCTTCACTAATAAATATTGCAATCTGTTTAACGCCAAACCAAATTTGAGAAAACCATATTACGAAAGAGTTAGAACATATTTGCGTGAACTTAATTTTGACTTTCCGAGTATTTTTGACTCCAACCTAGTCAATGATCCTCCCCCTTAGTCCATCAATATTCCATTATGTAATATTAGCCTAAGCTGCTATAATAAAGCAGAAACACCTTCCTTACTTATTAAAGCACATCTTTCAAATATATTGGAACCCTACCAAAACTTCTGTCATATATATTACAGACGCTTCAAAAAACAACGAAGGAGTTGGTGCGGCTTTCGTTACCAATTCAAATAAGCACTTATTTCGACTTTCCCCGCATTGCAGTATATATACAGCCGAATTATTCGCTCTCTACAGAGCACTTAAGTTTTCTAACACCAATAACATAACTAGAGTAGTGATTCTTTCTGATTCGCTTAGTGCGATAACATCGGTACAAAAGATATATCCAAATAATCCAATTGAACAAATGATCAAGTTGGAGCTTCACTTATCCCAACAAATGGCAGAATAGTCAACTTCATTTGGATTCCTTCCCACGTGGGCATTAGTGGAAATGAAGATGCAGACTCAAGTGCGCGTAGTGCAGTGACTAGTGCGGTTTCAGAAACGATATTAAAATGTGCGCCTAATGACTTGAAAGTGTTGTTAAAACAATATGTGTTAAATGACTGGCTCGATGAATGGCAAAATTCAAATTCAAAACTCAGGCAAATTAAAGACACAGTAAAAAAAGTCAAAACAGTTTATAAAAGTTGTTATGAGCAAGCAGTTTTCAACCGCCTACGACTAGGCCATACCAGGCTTACTCACTCATATTTGTTCTCAAGATCTGAACCACCCATTTGTGAATCGTGTAACACACAATGAACTGTCAAACATATTCTCACTGAATGTTAAAAATATACACAAGAACGCATTGATTTTAATATCGTGTCAAATATGCCAGTTCTATGTGACAATAATAAAGAACCAAAAAATTTAATTGACTTTTTAAAAACAATTGGTGTATTCAATAAAATCTAACAAGTTTTTGTAGATAATGCATGTAACCTTACCTTTGTACTATACTTATATTGTACCACATTTTTGTTTAACCTATGTATTGTTCCGTCGCTAATAACCATTAGGTGGATGCGACTTCTTCTTAATAAAAAAAAAAAAATAAATAAATAAAAATACATTTTCGCGCCACGTAATATTCATATCAGATCTTTTGTAGTTGGAATATTATATGCGCACTCATCTTTAAGGCGTTTAGCGGTTTTTTATTCTTGTTAATATATTTATCATTATTTTTGATTAATAATTGATGGTTTTACTGTGTTCATTCAATAGGTACGACAACAATGAACTTAGATTATAACTGCATTATGGAGTAATTCGAGGATTCATTAATATAAGTGAACTTTCTTGTTAGGTAATAAGGCGTAAAGTAACGGTAAAGATTGATGGTTCAATATAATATAATTAACACACTTTCAAAGTGAGTAGCTAATCATAAGAAATACTTTGAAAACGATATTTAGTTCTGGAGCTGGAGGAAATTGAATACGCAAATTATGAGTACTTCATTTTATTAAAGAGACCATAAAAAGCCTTATGCCTGGTTGCACCAACAGATCTTAGACTTAAGCCGAGAATATCATAAGAATTAATGTAATATAATTACAATAAAATATAATAGGAATATCATAATATAATAATAGATATACTTGATAACAAGGTAAGAATCCAAAGTTATGGTGTAACGTAAGTGATACTTCCGGTGGCCCTATCTATAAGCAGAGCTTAGCTAAGCTGGGCTTAAGATCTGTTGGTACAACCAGGCATTAATAAATTTAATAATAATTTTTTAAAAGTAAAAAGTTTTTTAACCTAATAAAATAAAAACACCTCCACGGTTTCTAAAAATTGCAAACCAGATGTATGCTGCAAAGAAGACGAGAGGGAATTCTAAAATTTGCAATTCACAACCCCGTCTGCTCAGCGTGGTAAATTCCAACGGAAAATGGTCCTAGTTACTCGATAGGAGTAATACTAATAAAGTAACACTAATAATTTTTTAATTTTTAAATCCCTAAATCGATGATAATTCATATTTATAACGCTCAAGAGATCTTGGAGGCCTAGCGATGAAATATCTTTGTTTTAATAAATTATTTTTTATCCAATGATACAAGGTGTTTCATTGGGAAACTGAAATACTTAAATATTGAACAGAGGTAACTGAGGCGGTTCTAAATAGATATAATTACGTATTTTTTATGGGAAATAAGCCACAATTTTACTAAAAAATGAATTTATTATTTTGTATTTTGACAACGAAACCCGATTTGGGCTTCGAAACGTTAATAAATTCATTTTTTAGTAAAATTGTGGCTCATTTCCCATAAAAAATACGTAATTATAAAAATGCCACAAGAAAATAGCTTCAGAACAACATTAAATAGATATACCTACTACATTTATTGAATCACCGACTTTTATAACTGGGTGTTATATCGATTTTGCCCATTTGTTTCTGGACACATAACATTAGAACCATCTTGTGTATTTTTTTGATATTTGGTACATATGTCTCATTTAGAACCAAAACTTCCCAACTACTTATCACAAGAAAAACCAGGTCTGGATTGAAAAAAAAATTATAAATTCATTGTGACCTTGAAACAATACCCTGTATATTTAAATTTTCGAAATCTGTTTGAAAATTTGCAAAGAACACAAAAACTAAGTTTAATGGTCTGCTTCAATTTTTTACGCAGACTATTTAATGACTTCAATTTTGAAATTATATTGAAATTTGTAAGAACTCTTGAGATTAAAAAGCAGGTATTATTAACTTTTAATAATAAATTATTATAAACAAATACTCATTTTAAAAATAATCAATACTTATTTACTATATTGGAACGACCCATTTAGTACCTAATCACAAGAAAAATCCAGGTCGAATTAACAAAAAAGATAAAGAAATTGTGACCTTGAAACAATACCCTATTATATGAAAATTTTCAAAATCCGCTTGCACATTTGAAAAGAACACAAAAGACTGAGTTTATAGGTTAGCTTTAATTTTTCTGCACAGAAAATTTACTGACTTTAATTTTGAAATTGAATATATTGAAATTTTTAAGAACTCTGCTAAGAAGCAGATTTTTAAAGCACTTTTAATAATAAATTACTAAAGTAAATAAATAAAAAGTCATTTTAAATATCATCAATAATTATTTACTATATTGGAACGCCCCACTTACTAATCACAAGAAAAATCCAGGTCCGGATTAACCTGGATAGGTTAACGACCAGGTTAGTATCCTACTGATGGGCGATGGACTATAAGCCCATAAAGCACACAGAAACAATATTATGTCTCGGAACAGAAAAGTCACATTGTTGATCAAAGAGTTGTAAAATAAGATGAACAAAGCCTTTTCATCAGCCTTTTCGGATGGGCTGGACACATTGCTAGGATGGCAGATCACGAATACACTAAAAAATTAACATTTTCAAAACCAGAGGGCACAAGAAGTAGAGGACGATCACGAAGAAGATGGATTGATGATGTGAAAGAAGACCTAAAGATTCTGGGGGTCAGAAGATGGAGGGAAGTTGCCAGGAATCGACAGAAGTGGCAACTTCTTTGTGAGCAGGCCAAGATCCACATCAGATTGTCGAGCCACTTATGATGATGATGAAACCTTTTCATCATTTAAATTTTTAGAAATGGTGGTGGGTAAAAAGTCAAAAAATAAATGCGTATTGAATAATTTTAAATGTTTTCCATCACACCATGCTTATTCGCAGAAAAAGTATAAATTATATACTAAATTTAAAATCAAGATGCAGTAGAAATAAACAAACTAAGACATGTTAAATGCTACTAGGAGCACTCCCGAATCATAATTTACAATGTATATACCGGGTGTCCCAATAAGAATGGCTCTCGGCCATATCTCAGGAACCGTTTATAGTACAGCTTTGGGAAAAAAAATTTTATAACAAAAGTTGCCTCGAGAAAAGCCTGGAAATTCTTTTCATATTTGTAAGTCCACCGCTAGAGGGCGTAATTGAATATCAAAAATTTAAATATCAAAATTTTACAAAATTTACATAGTAAAAGGGCACTGAAAATCCGATCGTCGTATTCTTCGCAAAATTCTGCAAATATTTGATTTCACAAGTGTAACTCTACCTTTGCAAATAAGAGGTGGGGGTGAGTGGGAACCTTGTTATGAAAATAGGCTGTAAGTCCGGTTCTGCTTAATCGATTTTTGCAAACTTGGTCTCGTTAAAAATAGATCTTTTTCGTTAATGTAAGAATTATAATTACGAAACAGCCTAGTAAGTAATATGTCAGCTAGGGGGCGCTATTTTTTGTTTTTCAGAAATCTAGTTTTCTTTGGAAAATATTAAATACAAGTATGCACTTTTAACCCTGTATTACAAAATTAGACCAAATTATCAACAGAATATCGAAAACCGCATGTCGATACCTTTTTTCTATCTCGAGATATCTTAAGAAACGTATTAATTGTAAACAAACTGATAATGTCACCGGTAAATGAAGTTAAGGAAGTCAAAGTGATAACAGGTAGTGTCTATGGAAACAAATTAGAGCGGGACACTTGCGGAGTGCCGACCGAAGTGAATATTACTCATAGATTCAATTATATTCGGTTCAATTCAATTCGATTCCATTTAATTGGATTTAATTTTATTTATTATAATTATGCGTAAAATTTAATATATTTAAAATATACCCAATTTAATACATAATATAATATATGGTTTTTCAAACGTAGGAAAGAGTTTGAAAATCTTACAATCGCCGAAATTTTTAAACGTTTTTCTACGTTTGACAAACGTTTCTACGTTTCTACGTTTGACAAACTGTACTAGTGATTTTACCCATTAATTTTAGAATTAACAAACTTTCAAAAGAAGTTTTACTTCAAAGGACATCGCACACATCTTATGGAAAATATAATGTCACTCAAATTCAATAAAATTTATATGAATATATTCGTTTCAATTTAACGATCAATTCTTATCATTGCGCCAACTCTTAATTTTCAATAATAAGAGCAGAAATTGATATAAATCAATCTGAAATCAAATGGGTAGGTACATAAGTTAGAGAGAGAAAAAATATTTTAAAATACCCAAATTATAGTTAGTTCATAAATCTTCTCGAGCTCTTAAGCATCTTATTATAATAGTTTCACTAATCCGCTTAGGCCCAGCGGGGTTTAAGCTGTTTTGAATAGCACCGAGAGCAATAGTGATTATAACTGACACTTTTATAGACTCCAAAAATGTGATTTCGATAAACTTTAATTGCAATTTGCGCCGTAATTAATCATAATTAAGAGTTGGCGCAATGATAAGAATTGACAGTTAATTTAAAACGAATCTATTCGTATAAATTTTATTGAATTTGAGTGACATTATATTTTCCATAAGATGTGTGCGATGTCCTTTGATAGTGAATTTTATTATTATTATATAAAATGAATAGGATGTTTAAAAATAGAATTTGAGGATAAGTAGGTTGAAAGGAATAATGTAATCAACAAATTTAAAAAAGTCACTTTTTTATAACGGCCTCCCCTTTAATGAGAGTATCTATAAAATAAATGAACTCTTCCATGCATTATTTACGATTAAAATGTACACGAAGTATTTACTATACTTCATCAGTAATTACATTTTTAAATTAAAAAATATCGGTTACATTATTAAGAAAAATAATAATTTAAAGCTTTATGTATCTTTATACCTTATTAACCCTAATTTTAACGGATAAAATCACTAGTATATAATAGTATGTATTAAATTAGGTATATATTATATATTTATATTAAATTATAGATATAATATATATTAAATAAAATTAAATCTAATCGAATGGAATCTAATCGAATCAAATGAATATAATCGAATCTATAATAAGTATTCACTTCTGTCGGCATTCCGCAAGTGTCACGCTTTAATTTTTTTCCACAGCACACTACTTGTTTCCACTTTGATTTCCGTAACTTCGTTTACAGGAGACATCATCAGTTATGTTTAAAAATTAACACGTTTCTTAAGATATCTCGAGATAGAAAAAAGTTATCGACATGCGGTTTTCGATATTCTGTTGATGATTTGGTCTAATTTTGTAATACAGGGTTAAAAGTGCATACTTGTATTTAATATTTTCCAAAGAAAACAAGATTTCTGAAAAACATAAAATAGCGCCCCCTAGCTGGCATATTACTTATTAGACTGTTTCGTAATTATAACTCTTACATTAACGAAAAAGATCTGTTTTCAACGAGACCAAGTTTGCAAAAATCGATTAAGCAGAACCGGACTTACAGCCATTTTTCATAACAAGGTTCCCACTCACCCCCACCTCTTATTTGCAAAGGTAGAGTTACACTTGTGAAATCAAATATTCGCAGAATTTTGCGAAGAATACGACGATCGGATTTTCAGTGCCCTGTTATTATGTAAATTTTGTAAAATTTTGATATTTAAATTTTTGATATTCAATTACGCCCTCTAGCGGTGGACTTACAAATATGAAAATAATTTCCAGGCTTTTCTCGAGGCAACTTTTGTTATAAAAATTTTTCTCCAAAGCTGTACTATAAACGGTTCCTGAGATATGGCCGAGAGCCATTCTTATTGGGACACCCGGTACATTGTAAATCCCAAATCATGATTTCCAAAGTAAATTATCATTCGGGAGTGCTCCTAGTAGCATTTAACGTGTCTTGGTTTGTTTATTTCTACTGCATCTTGAATGTAAATTTAATATAGTTTTCATGTTAATAATTTCAGTTATGCTATTAGTATGGTCTTTTTTATAAGCATTTTTCAGTGCGTCACAAATGATAGAAAAAAAGGTAAGTCCGTGATAATACACGTTTATAACATTTATTCTAACATGACATTTTAGTTAAATCTGACAGTTGTCACATTTTATTTGCAATTTGGCATAAAAACAAATCAATTGTGTTTATTGCATTTATAAAATGTTATTTTCTTTGATTTGTGTAGTCTTATAAATTGTACAGATTATATTATACAGGGTGTTTCATTAATTATTGTCCATATAGTAACTGGAGAAACCTTAGCACAAAATACGAAGATTTAACCTAAAACACTTAAATAAAATGTGGTTGCTTACTGAGTTACAGGGTGTTTTTTCTAAAAATTTAAAAAATATTTTTGCTCAGAATTTTGGAACTATTCGACGTATCCTTTTCATACTTAACAGAAAGTGCGACTACTAGACACCCTACTAAATTATGATAAACAAACGTTTCTAGCTACTACCAGAGGCGTACGACAGGGGATGGTGAATGGTTGACCCTTCTCAAATTCTACGCCACTGGAGGAATTACTATTTTAGTGCCATTTTTAAAATCCTCAATACTTTCTACGTAAATAATATAGTCTTCATTGATAACGATAAAGTCATTAGTTTTCGAGATATTTGAAGTTAAAATAAAACGGCACAGTTATTTTGATTAATTTATGATATGATTCATATGATTAAAATTTAAAAATTATTTGTACCCAGTACTTTAAAACTATTTGGCGTATCCTTATCATACTTGGCAGAAAGTGTAGGTACTGGACACCCTACTAAATTAAGATAAATAAACGTTTCTAGCTACTACCAGAGGCGTACGACAGGGGATAGTGGCTGGTTAACCCTTCCCAAATTCTACGCCACTGACGAAATTGCTATTTTAGTGTAATTTTTTGATTTTGCAATACTTTTTATGTAGATTATATACTCTTCATTCGTAACGATAAAATTATTAGTTTTCGAGATATTTGAAATTAAAAATAAGGCGACACAATACACTAATCACAATAACCATGCCGTTTCATTTTTAACTTCAAAGATCTCGAAAACTAATGACTTTATCGTTACGAATGAAGAGTATATTATTTTCATAGAAAGTATTGGAGAATCCAAAAATTGAACTAAAATTGCAATTTCGCCAGTGGCGTAGAATTTGGAAAAGGTCAACCATTCACTTTACCCCGTTGTGCGCCTCTGGTAATAGCCAGAAACGCTTGTTTAACATAATTTAGTATTTTTTATAGTACCTATACTTCCTGCCAAGTATGAAAAGGATCCGTTGAATAGTATTAAAATGCTGAGCAAAAATAATTTTTAAATTTTTAGATAAAACACCCTGTAACTCAGTAAGAAACCACATTCTATTTAAGTGTTTTAGGTTAAATCTTCATATTTTGTGCTAAGGTTTCTCCAGTTACTATATGGACAATTATTAATGAAACACCCTGTATAATTCGTAAACAACTTTTTTTCGATTATAGCGCAATCTATCGACAACTAGAATAAATGTTATAAATGTCTGTAATCACCGACGTGCCTTTTTTTCTGTCACATACAAATTAAGGCGTTAGAGAGAAATCGAAAAACTGTGACGCACTGAAAGATGCTGATGAGAAAAAGAATACATTCATTTACAAGTGCTTACCTATAGATATTTTAGTGTTTATGCAACACATACCTTCTTTATCGCAAAAATATTAGAATACAAAATGGTAACGAAAAATTTGTAATTAATGCTTGTCAAAAAGAGTCAATTTAAAAATAGCTTAGATCATTAAATGAGATTTTAGTTGTTTGCTTTAATTTTTTTTAAATTACTTTAAGTTTAGTGATGATATACATATGTATATTAAGTTGTGAGATACCTAGTATGAGGTAAATCTAATAGTTCTTATACTTGGCTAGTTGAGTTCAGTTATACTTATACTTGATGGAAAATTTTAATTTCCCATGTTAGACCAAATGAATGAATAAATTAATACAGATGGTATGGTCTGTTTTTAAACGAAGAAGAGTAATTCAAATTTACCGCGCAGTAATGCTTGTTTGTAATTGATTCAATTTCAGACAGATTTACTCCACTGTTATTACATTTTGACACTAATGATATTTATGAAATTTTGACACTTCTGCATTTCATAGGTTAATTAAGTTATATCGGTGATTTGTTGTGTTCTCTGCATTATTCCTTTAATTTTTAGATTTTTATTCTACTTTTATACAAAACACAGTTGTTTTTAGAACTCTTTAGCGATGTGTAATAAGTTAGTATAATATAATATGTATGTGTTACCGTCGAAGGCAGATATGATCAACCAAAAAAGAAGATGTATTTGATGATTTTTCTAGTGGCTTTCTTGGGTGTGAATCTGTCTTTTTAGTATTTTTTTCTACAACCGTGTTAAAAATGCAATTTTTAGCACTCCATACGAGCATTAAAAATGCTACTTTAAGGCACTAGTGCTTTAAAATTTTTAAGGCACTGCAGTTCGTATTGACCGTATAGGCAATTTTGATGTAATGTCAAAACAATATAAAAATGGAATGTCAGTCAAGTTCAAGTAAAAGTTTTTGTAGATATTGTCCTGTAATTACGTTTGTAGAAAAAATATTGTATGATATGCGTGTTAAAAAGTACATTTTTAAGGCACTCATGTGAATTTCAGAACTCGCTATCGCTCATTCTGCAAACTTTCACATGCGTGCCTTAAACGTGTACTTTTAACACTTATATCATAAATAACTATTAAATTACGTTAAATTTAGTGATATACATATATGTATTATTTGGAAGTTTGTCATGGGTATTTCATTCCTTTTGGATAACTATAGTAGAATCACGCAAAAGATGGAAACATTAAGTTGAGACAGTATGAGATAAATCTAATAGTTCTTATACTTGGCTAGTTAAGTTCAGTTATTATACTTGATGGAAAATTTTAATTTCCCATGTTAGACCAAATGAATGAATAAATTAATACATATGTTATGTTCTGTTTTTAAAACAAGAGGAGTAATTCAAATTTACCGCGCAGTAATGCTTGTTTGTAATTAAGAGGAAACAGTAGCGATCAACAGGTAGCGAAAACGCGTTCCAAGATTGCGGCTGTAATTTTGAATATTTTATCGAGATATTTGGCACACGTATTCGTAATATAATAAAGAATGGCGGTACAGAGCCCAATTTGAAAATATATTAATATGTGGAAATTACTCTGTAATTAAATACAATATTAAAAAAACGAGCCTGTGCCGCCATTAAAAAGAACAAAAAAAATACACTTTCTTCAAATAAACTTTTTTATCCGATGCCTAGATTTTGTGTCATTTTGGAACTACTAATGAAATAAAAAATTTTAGTAGTTCCAAAATGACACAAATCTAGGCATCGGATAAAAAAGTTTATTTGAAGAAAGTGTATTTTTTTGTTCTTCTTAATGGCGGTACAGGCTCGTTTTTTTAATATTGTATTTAATTACAGAGTAATTTCCACATATTAATATATTTTTCAAATTGGGCTCTGTACCGCCATTCTTTATTATATTACGAATACGTGTGCCAAATATCTCGAAAAAATATTCAAAATTACAGCCGCAATCTTGGAACGCGTTTTTGCTACCTGTTGATCGCTACTGTTTCCTCTTAATCCAATTTCAGACAAGTTTACTCCACTGTTATTAAATTTTGACACTAATGACATTTATGAAATTTTGACATTTCTGCATTTCATAGGTTAATTAAGTTATACCTATCGGCGATTTGTTGTGTTTTCTGCATTATTCCTTTAATTTTTAGATTTTTAGTCTTCTTTTATATAAAACACAGTTGTTTTTAGAACTCTTTGGCGATACGTTAGTATAATATAATATGTATGTGTTACCGTCGAAGGCAGATATGATCAACCAAAAAAGAAGATGTATTTGGTGATTGTTCTAGTGACTTTCTTGGGTGTGAATACGTCTTTTTAGTATACTCCTCCTGGTTTAAAAACATACCATAGTAAAAAAATCATTAATAAATAGTAGCCATTTTAATTATGAATCAAACTAATAATAAAATTACTCAACTAAAATATTTTACTAAACGTCAAACGTTCATGACTGAAATCAACTAGCTAACGTCTAAAGGTGGGAAACTATCACGTATGGTTCTTTTCATGAGCATTTTTCAGTGCGTCACAAATGATAGAAAAAAAGGTTAGTCCGTGATAAATACACATTTATGACATTGTTCTAACATGACATTTTAGTTAAATCTGACAGTTGTCACAATTTATTTGCAATTTGGTATAAAAACAAACCAATTGTGTTTATTGCATTTATAAAATGGTATTTTCTTTGACTTGTATAGTCTTATAAATTGTACAGATTAAATTTTTTTATATAGAATAATATAATATTATTTAATATTATATTATTAGCGCCATCTATTGACAACTAGATTAAATGTTATAAATGTCACCGGCGAAATGTAATCAGCGACGTTCGTTTTTTTCTGTCACATACACTTTAATGCGTTAGAGAGAAATCGAAAAACTGTGACGCACTGAAAAATGCTCATGAAAAGAACCATACCTAATATACTGTAAATGTATAAACTAAATTCACAATCAAGATGCACTAGATATAAACAAACCAAGACACTTCAAATGTTACGAGGAGCACCCTCGAATCATGATTTACAATGTATAAACTTTGTATATCATGATTTGAGATTTATATAATGTATAATATATATTGAAGATCATAATTTGGGAGTGCTCCTCATAAAACTGAAGTATATTGGTTTGTTTATTTCTACTGCATCTTGATTGTGACTTTAGTATAGATTTCTACCGACAATTTGCCACCTCTACTAGAAAATTTCCGAATGGTATGTCTAACTGTCTTTAATTTTGAGCAAAAAGGTAAAACTGCTAGGCAAATAAATATTTCCGCGTAAAATGTGCAATGCACATGAATTACTATATCAAAAGGATTTACTATAAATAACTTTTTATTAAGACTATACAAACTATTATAAAAGGATTTTTAATTTGATTTAGTAATTACTTGTTTCATAATATTTTCATTAATAGAACAATTTACTTTCGTACTTCGTATGCTATATAGTAGAGTGGATCAGTGGCTTTATAATAGATAACCTCATCTCAAATAATGCCACAACTAAAAAAAAAATTGAAGGCACTCGTGGGAGTGCCGACAGAAGTGAAAACTTCTTATAGTAAATAAATTACGAGCTCAATTCTTTTTCTCATCCAAAAAGTGCACAATGTCCCTAAAGAATTTTTCAACTCAAAAATTTATTTCGTCGAAGCGATGACGGTCGCTAATTTAATACTTTTTCCCCACTTCAAGAAGTTTTCATTTCAAATATCTATTTCGTCGAAGCGATGATGGTCGTGATGACGGTCGCTAATTTAATATTTTTTCCATCCAAAAAGTGCACAACGTCCCTAAAGAAATTATCAATCCAAAAATTTATTTCGTCGAAGCGATGACGGTCGCTAATTTAAATACTTTTTTCCATCCAAAAAGTGCACAACGTCCCTAAAGAAATTATCAATCTAAAAATTTATTTCGTCGAAGCGATGACGGTCGCTAATTTAATACTTTTTCCCCACTTCAAGAAGTTTTCACTTCAAATATCTATTTCGTCGAAGCGATGATGGTCGCGATGACGGTCGCTAATTTAATACTTTTTTCCATCCAAAAAGTGCACAACGTCCCAAAAGAAATTATCAATCCAAAAATGTATTTCGTCGAAGCGATGACGGTCGCTAATTTAATATTTTTCCCCATTCAAAAAGTGCACAACGTCCCTCAAGAAGTTTTCACTGCAAATATTAATATCGTCGAAGCGCGATAACGGTCGCCAATTTAATACTTTTCCCATCCAAAAAGTTCACAACGTCCCTAAAGAAATTTTCACTTCAAAAATTTATTTAGTCGAAGCGATGACGGTCGCTAATTTAATACTTTTTCCCTATCCAAAAAGTGCACAATGTCCCTCAAGAAGTGTTTACTTCAAATATTTATTTAGTCGAAGCGATGACGGTGGCTAATTTAATAATTTTTCCCATCCAAAAAGTGCACAACGACCCTAAAGAAGTTTTCACTTCAAAAATTTATTTCGTCGAAGCGATGACGGTCGCTAATTTAATCATTTTTCTCCATTCACAAAATGCACAACGTCCCTAAAGAAATTATCAATCCAAAAATTTATTTCGTCGAAGCGATGACGGTCGCTAATTCAATACTTTTTTCCCATATAAAAAGTGCACAACGTACCTAAAGATATTTTAACTTCAAAAATTTATTTCGTCGACCCGATGACGGTTGCCAATTTAATATTTTTAACCCTTCCAAAAAGTGCGCAACGTCACTCAAGAAGTTCTCAATTCAAAAATGTATTACTTCGAAGAGATGACGGTCGCTAATTTATTACTTTTTTCCATCCAAAAAGTGCACAACGTCCCTAAAGAAGTTTTCACTTCAATAAATATACGCACAACATTTATTTCGTCGAAGAGATGACGGTCGCGAAATAAATCCTTTTTCCCCATCCAAAAATAGGTTTTACATTTATTTTAAATTTAAATACTTCTATACAATTTATGTATACATACACATAATATAGAAACGTAAAAAAATTTATTTCGCCGAAGAGATGACGGTCGCGATGACGGTCGCGAAATAAATCTTTTTCCCCATCCTAAAATAGGTTTTACATTTATTTTAAATTTAAATACATACTTCTACACAATTTATATATACATACAAATAATATATAGCATAAGCGATGACGGTCGCAATGACGGTCGCGATGACGGTAGCGAATTCAATGCTTTTTCCCTATTCAAAAATCGCACAACGTCCCTAAAGAAGTTTTCACTTCAAAAATTAAAAACGGTTTTATTTGCATCAACAGTTTAATAAAACTATAAAATCTTATCCCAAAAATTGTTACGTTTATAATTCAAGTATTTGTCGTTAGATGACACTAGTGCCATTATAAGATTAAACAAAATCAACGGTGCATTAAACATAAATAGTGTCACATATCGACTTGTGCAAGATATTTGTCCATCTAATGACTCCTCTACACATCGGCAGAAACGTCCGCAGACGCGTCTGCCGATGTATTATCACAAGCTGACCACACATCTGTAGATCGTTCAAACTGTGTGAATTCCCGGGAGACGCAATATCCTCGCCAGAATTAAAAAAATAGATGTTGATGACTATCGCTGCCGCAGCTTTATAATTATACCTTTTTAGTACGTTTAACTAGGTACTACTTGAGTGTACATGGAAGTAGAATCATTAAAATAATGGAAAAGAAGAAGGTGGTGGATGCTGGCAATACATAAAACAGCTAGTACAACACTATGAACTTCTTCAGAACTCTTGCGTTCACTTTGAATTCACTGCGAAAACTGATGCGTTGTCAGATGTGTGGACAGGCGTCGGACGTTCACACTGAAACCCTTTGATCTGTGCTCGAAAAACCGACAACAATCGGATGCCTTGCAGGTGCATCTGCCGACGTGATACATAAACAACAGACGACCAAATTACCCCATCTACAAATCTGCGGATGCATACGCGGATGTTGCCCGCGGACGCGTCTGCCGATGTGTAGAGGAGGCATTAGATGTGTATAAAGCGTGTTAAGACAGTATATGTGATTACCTTATTCAAAACAATCTGCGTATGTGCTCAAGAAAAGTGACACATTTATCACTTATTTATTTTTCTTTTTGCAGTATTTTTTGTTTAATGTTGTTATTTGTATTTAAAGTTACATCATTAAAAAGTATAATAGTTGAGGAAATGAAGCTGAAAAAATGGCAAAACCTCGCAATTTTTTCGTCCAGCATCGATTTGTACAACAATTTGGGATTAGGCTCATTACACCCTCTAGTTCATTTTCTATTTTGAGCCGTTGTACGCTTTTGGTTTTTTAAGGGTGAAAACTAACCTTAATTCTAAAAAATTATAAAATGACATTTTAAACTTTAATATTGTCAACATTTGGTTCTTATTAGTTACAGAATGATTGTTTTATGCTTTCAGATATACTATCATAATATTTCGACCCTTAAACCCACCCTTGTTGGAGCTATATATAAAAAATTTACTTATCCTAAAAGAATAATTTCGGCTTGCATCGATTTACATAAAAATTTGGGATTAAAATCATCTCACCCTGTACTTCATATTCTATATCATGCTTAAGGGCGTTGATTATTTTTAGGGTTGTTAACTACCCCTTATTGTCAAAAATTATATAAAAACATTGTAAACTTTAATATGGGTAAAATTTGGTTTTGGTTGGTTAAATAATGATTGTTTTATACTTTAGGATATAATATCATAATATTTTAACCCTTAAAAACCACCCTTAATAACATTAGAGTTTTTATAAGTAGAAATTTTAATAGATCTATACAGAAAACAAGTAGAATTAAAGAATTAAAAAAACATTTATTTACACAAAAATACGAATTTACAAATACATATGTACAAATGCAAATAGTTTTTTGTCATCTTCCAGTATACGAACCGGTTCTGTGGTATTATACATACATTGAAAATTATCCATAAGCGGACTATCCGAATTTTTCGAAAAAAAAAAAAATTCGTTTTATAAAAAGAGCTCCTTCATTTTTGGCGATAAAAAGTTTTTTCAAAAATGACTTTGTAGGATTTTTGAGGAGTTATAAGACTGTGTAAACTAAATTCCATAAGATCCCTTAGTTTTTAATTAGAGTGGGTTTAAAGGGCCCGAATAAGGGGATGTTTGCTCGTAAATAGAGGTTTTAAACAGCTATATCTCGCTAACAGTTCACTGTAATGAAAATCTATGTGCAAGAGAACTTTAGTTATTAAAAAAGCTACAATTTAGTAATCTATCATTTTTTTCCTATCTGCAGTATTTACGGAGATATTTTGAAGTAAAAGGTGTAACATGGGAAATTCCAAAAAATTAATTTTTCTTTAAACTCCAATTTTTTTAAAATTAGGTCTTTTAAATAGGTCAAACTTCTTGGGTGTATTAATAATACAAATATAAAAGGAATTACAGAAAGGTGAAGACCAATTTTTAATTAGGAGGGTAGTTAGAGAGTTGTTTTCACTGATTTTTTCATAGAGAAAAGCAGGTAGGTACCGACCTACTTTTTTTATCATAAGTCGCTTAATTTTCGCAGTTGAAGTTTCGCAGTTGAAAGGTCTAACTTTATACTTAACAAATAAAAGATTATTTAAGTTTTCCTCGAAAAATGCAAAGTTTTTCCGTTATTTGGCTTTGAATATTTCAAATTATGCATTTTAGGAAAAAAACTAACTTTTAACATGCTGTATCTCGGTCCGTATTGATCTTAAAGATATTACAGAAAAAGAATTTGGTTTGTGTTACTAAAAGACACAATTTTGATATCTGCAATTTTTTTGATTAAATCTAAAAAAGTCGATTTTTTCGTCGAAAAACTGTTACTTTCAAGTGCGAACAACTCGAAAAATATTAGTTTTACGAAGAAAATGTAAAAAAACATTTTTTTCTTAGAATTACTTTTTACATCGATTTACATGGATAAAATGTAATAAAAAATGCCCGAGACGAGATGGGGTGGCAACCACCTCCAAGGTTTTAGCGTACAGCGGCATGATTTAGAAAATGATCCTTGGACTATTCCCTACCTTCTGTGAACATTTCAAGTATATCCGTACTATACGAAAAAATTGCGAGCCAAAATGCTTCATTTCCTCGACTATAAGTCTCTTCACCCGATAATAATAATATTATATTCATATTCTGTTCTGCAAGAGCCACTTTTGATAAATAATATTTCGTAAATTTTTTGATATTTTATCACAACTCAAAAAATATTTTTTAAAAATATTTTTATCAGAATTAATACACTATTTTGTAAAGCTTCTTTTAAACGTCGTTTTTTCGATACTTTACTTTTTTGACTTATGACACTGTTTGAGCGGACGTGCTATATGTATTTTTTATGATATAAAAATATTAAGAGATTCAACTTCTTCATCGACTGTTACCTACATATAAAAAATATATTACGGCATGATTATCAAGAACTAGCTGAAACAAGCCATCCGCATCGAAAACAAATAAAATATCTACAAAATATCACTAAAAAGTTGTCTAGGCAACCGATTTCTAGGTACATAATGTATAATAAATTATATAGCCAAAGTAGAATCAATTCGAGCATGACCAGATTCCGTTAGAAACGTCACTTAATCATCTTAGTCAACGGTGAACACTTTACTAAGATTAAACCCTCTACACACGATCTGACCAAACCTCCTGACACGACAGAATTCCCCGACCATTCTTTTCGGGTCAGCTCTACACACGTCCCGACCAAACTATCTGACAAAACGTAAAATTATTATTTTACCTACATTTGGTCTAAACAAAATATAAGCCATATTTTTCCATTTCTAACATCATAATTGGGAGCACAAAAAGTGCAATGCTGTAACAAATATGAATTTGACGCGATAAACACTTTCGATAAGATGCTGGTTGCAAGTGATACAAACATGTGAAAGATATGAATTTATTGATTCTAAAACACTAAGTTAAACAGTAAAATATAGGATAAGTCCGTTACACTTTGATAAAGTTTGATAAACACGACACGAACCACTTTGAAGAGATGCACGCTAAGTAGTTCAGAGAAATAAGGAAAAAAATATCCTGTTGGTGACACAACCCCCTCCAGGCCAAAACCAAATTTTTTGAGTAGTATGTACATACATCTATATTAATAACCTATATGTTTCCTGCAGCCGATTTTGATGATATACATAGTTATAAACAAATGAAGATAAAAAACGGTAAATTTTAGATTTTTTCGTCTATAACCAAAAGTTTAAGTATTTTAAACAAATTTGAGAGTGAGAAACTCATAAATCGTATAAAAAACTTCAATATGGCGTTCACTGAATATGTCTATCCTTATTGGTTGCTTAGAAAATTGCAAAATAAATCATAAATTTTGAGTTTTTGTAAATATTATTAACTAATAACTTATGTACAAATTAACTTAGAACCTTCTTATTACACAGAATGCTGAGACTTCTGGTGCTTAAATCATAACCTAAATTTCAAAGCAATTGGTCAAATAGTTTAAAAGGTATTTAATTTTTTTATCCCAAATTAATTTTTTTTGCAACGCTATAAGTCAGAAAATGATGAAGTTACACTAATACTTTGGATAGTTTATGAAAGAAGAAAATTTATACTATTAATTTAATTAAAAAAAAATGACAAAAAATAATTCTAAATACTGCAAAATTATTTTGCAAAAACATGTGAATTAAAAAAAGGGGGGGGGGGCTAACTTCGTCCCTAATTGTCATAGGACAATTGTTTTTCTTTCTAAATGTGTATAAAAATTCAGTCTTTTCAAATATGAAAAAATAATTTTTCTACGGGTAATAATTTAACAGTGTTTAAAATTACTTTTTGTCATTTTTTTTTAATTATGTCAATAGTATAAATGTTCTTCTTCCATAAACTGTCAGAAGTCTTACTTTAACCTCATAATTTTCTGACTTATAGTGTTGTAAAAAAATGAATTTGGGATAAACAAATTAAATAACTTTTAAACTATTTGACCAATTGCTTTGAAATTTAAAATATAATTTAAGCACCAGAAGTCTCGGCAATTCGTGTAATAAGAAGGTTCTAAGTTAATTTGTACATAAGTTATTAGTTATTAATATTTACAAAAACTCAAAATTTATGATTTATTTTGGAATTTTCTAAGCAACCAATAGACATATAGATATATTCAGCGAACGCCATATTGAAATTTTTTAGACGATTTATGAGGTGATTACTCTCAAATTTGTTTAAAATGCTTAACTATTTGGTTATAGACGAAAAAAGCGAAAATTTACCGTTTTTTGATCTTCATTTGTTTATAACTATGTATATCATCAAAATCGGCTGCAGGAAACATAAACGTTATTAATATAGATGTCCATACCACTCAAAAAAATGGTTTCGGCCTGGAGGGGGATGTGTCACGAGAAAAATCTTATTTCTCTGGACTAAAGATATTATTTTACCAATATGACTTTGGCCGTGGTGTTTCAAGACTCGACGAATGCTTTACGAACCTTTCTTGGCTATTGCTTCTTGGCGACTGCCCTTATCGTATGAGGACATGTGGATATATCGATATAAAAATACCACGTTGCCACGTCCTAAGAATAGGCATTAAATTAAATAAACTAGAAGAGGGCATAAACAATATACATCTCCAAGTAGTAAATTCTCATAGTTAACACGTCATCTGTGTATAAATCATCATCATTAATCAGCCAATCGCGTCCACTGCTGGATATAGGCCTCCCTCAGTTCTTTCCAGTGTTCTCTACACTAGGCAGCTTGTATCAAGTTTCCCGCTACTCTTTGTATGTCGTCGGTCCATCTAGTCGGTGGTCGTCCTCGGCTTCTTTTATAGTTTCTGGGCCTCTATTCCATAACCACCGTGTTCACCGTTCATCTTGTGTTCTAGCCAAGTGCCTTGCCCAGCCCCACTTAAACGTCGTAGCTCTTTCGATGACGTCTTGAACTCCTGTTCTTTGTCTGATTTGTTGGTTTGTTATGTGATCTCGAAGGCTCATGTTCAGCATTGCACGTTCCATGGCTCGTTGTGTAACTCGGATTTTATTTGTGGATTTTTGCGTTAGTGTTAAGAGGATCGGTACGTATTTTCGGCTGCAATGCTATTCAAATGGGGATTCATTTTTTTCGAATCCTGAGAAAACTAATAAGTATTTTTGAAAAATTTAAACGCAGAATGAAAAATCACGTTATTAGCGAGGGCCGAAAGTCTCTGAGAACTTCTATAATGTTTATTTTAATAAGTTACAGGGGTGAAAAACTAAGAGAAAATTTAGTGTGATTTTTAATTTCAAATATATCATTCAAAATAAACTTTTTATTTATTCTAAGGGACTTTCGGCCCTCGGTAATAATTTAGTCTTTCATTCTGCGTTTAAATTTTTCAAAAATATGTAGGATTACATTCGTTTAAGTTATTTTATTTTTTCATAAACGCGAGCCGAAAGCCAGTTAAGTGGCATTTGCCTAATAATAAAAAAAACGCGATAGATCTATAGGTTCAGCATATCATGGCCAAGTGACAGTAGTCAGAGAGTCAGAGAAAAGTCGAGTTGACTTTTCATTGTCAAATATTTATTGGTTTTTTCAGGATTCGAAAAAAATAAACACAATGCCGTGGTAATATTTTCCAAATCTATCTTTGTCTTACAACGCACCCAGCCGAATATAATATTGTCAGCATATATTGTCAGTCAGACACTGACAATCAGTGATAATTTTAATTTGACATTGCCTCGGGAATATGTTGAGTTATTGATTAAATATTATTGATATATAGTGTATTTGATAAATAATTGATTTAAGACGTGAACTTAATAAAAAGTTATTTATTGTGTATTATTTGTGGAAGATCCAAGCAGAGAATACATCAGGATAATATATATTCTGTGATCCAAGTATTTTGTTGTTGAAGATGTTCAAAATTGTAAGCGTTCCATAACAATATATTATTAAAAAATCACTTTAACACTTTTGCTCTTTTCTCGATCGAGTATTAGTCTTTGTTGTACAAATAAATTATTACAATCACTGAATACATAGTTAGTGAAAAAATTATCACATTTATTAACTGAATTAAAAATTTGCAATTATAAAAATAACAGTTATCCAAGAACATTCAAAACTCATCTCTTTAAATTAATGATGACATTTTCAAGTATAGTATTTTTACTACAAAAGCGATATTACGTAGGTCAAAATTTTTGACGTAAGAGAACTGTCAAAACATTAAAATGTGAGTTTTTATTATTGCCATGTTTATTATAAACATGGCAATAATGAAAAGTCACATTCTAATGTTTTGACAGTTCTCTTACGTCAAAAATTTTGACCTACGTAATATCGCTTTTGTAGTAAAAATACTATAGAATGACATTCTAGTAGTGTTAACATATCCATACCAGTGTGAATTTTACTACACGTAATTTGCCGTGTAGAGACAGAAAAAGTAGGGATACACGTAAAATATTTGCGAATAGGGAACTTGCACATTTTTTTTATTACATAATAATGTTCAGTTTTGTATAAAAATGAGATTTCCAAAATATCACGCTTCAAAACCTCATAATAACTTAGAAGTACTTTAAAGTCTTCGGTATTTTAAAGTAGTTCGAACGGCCCGTGACGTCACCTAGTTTTACATTAGTTATTATTATGGTTATATTTCGCTGTGTCTAGGTAAACGCTAACGTGTACGCAAATAAAAAAGTTAGGTACATACACGCGAATTTAACTTCATCAAGCCAGTGACGTCATTATTTAACGTACGCAGTGACTGTATATTTTGGTAAATACATGCTTTTTTGATATGTTTAGGGCAGGTTGTTCGAACGCTAATCAACAATGATCACTATTAAATATTTAATTACTGTCACCAACTGTCACTGTCAACTTTGATTGGGTTGCTGAAAACATAATTTATTATAATTATGAGATTAGTTAGTCAATTAACATAATAAGTATTAACATATGATTAACTAAATTCATAATTGTAATCCATAATTATGTTTTCAGCAACCCAAACAAAGTTGACATTGACAGTTTAAATATTTGATAATGATCATTTTTGATTAGCGTTCGAACAACCGGCGAAAAATATTTGTTAAGGGAAGGGAAGCAGAACTATTCCGATGTTTCAGACTTAATTGTAATAAATCAATGTATACAATAAAAGTACATATTCTCCTTTTCATGAACATTTTTCAGTGCGTCACAAATTATAGAAAAAAAGGTAAGTCCGTGATAATACACATTTATGACATTTATTCTAACGTGATATTTTGTTAAATCTGACAGTTGTCAAATTTTATTTTCAATTTGGAATAAAACCAAATCAATTGTGTCTATTGCATTTATAAAATGGTATTTTCTTTCATTTGAATAGTCTTATAAATTGTACAGATTATATTGATAATAGTATTATTTTATTTAATAAATAATTCTTTTTTGATTATGGCGCCATCTATCGACAACTAGAATAATCACCAAACTAGAATAATTACCAAAGTATTCACAGACGTGCCTTTTTTTCTGTCACATACAATTTAATGCGTTAGAGAGAAATCGAAAAACTGTGACGCACTGAAAGATGATCATGAGAAAAAGAATATTTAGGTTAGCAAAATAAATATATGTATTTAGTTGACATGACATGTACAAAATATTGCTAAAATAATTTTTATACGCAAGTTAATTATTATAATCAACTATTCTAAATGGGAAATGAGCCACAATTTAACTAAAAAAAAGATTTTATTAACGTTTCGACGTTCAAATCGGATGTCATTGTCAAAATACAAAAATTAGTCAGATTAAATAAATTATTAGAAAAAATTTTTTACTAAGCAAGAATTTTTTTTTAATTTAATAATATTTTGTATTTTTACAACGACGTCCGATTTAGATGTTGAAACGTTAATAACATCATTTTTTTAGTTAAATTGTGGCTTAGTTCCCATTTAGAATAGTTGATTACAAAAATGCCACAAGGAAATAGCTTCATAACAAGTTAATTATTATTGTGAAAGCTTTAGGTCTTCCTTTTATTTTAATTTTGGACGGTAATACTAAATATTGTATATACTAAATTGTAACATATTGTACTATATTGTAATACTAAATACTGTATTTCACTTATAACTAAAAAAATATATATTAATTTATAGTCTCTTTCATACTGTTTTAAAATGTTGTTAAACTCATTAAAACAACTAAATAATTGTCCACACTGCATAGTTAATTTAAAAACAAACACTAAACAAATAGTAATAAGAAATCTCTTTACTAATCAATATTTAAATTAAAGTATAAACACAACGCAATTAAACAAATTCCAACACTCTGACACTAACTTTTTTATTTGCGTACACATTAGCGTGTACCTAGACCATAGAGGTATATATTGACATAGAGGGAGCCTACCTTCCGCGCTTCCTGACGACAAGATCTCATGGACTGGTTTGCTGCATCTCTTTCTAACACATTGTATCGAAAATATATGATGACATTCAGTGTGAATATAGGCATGGAAGAGGAGGACAACTGTAGCAGCTTTACTATGCGTAAGAGTGAAACAGCACTAATCCAAATAAAAAAGATGGTGTCGTCACTTCGCTCTGAATGACATTCTCTCTATGCTAATATATAACTCTATGACCTAGACACATCGTTATATTTAGGTATATACTTCTTTTCCTTCTTTAGTTTATTGGCCTTTACCTACTTGGGTATTTGGCCAGCTCGTCGTAGGGTAATAAAGGAAAAATATTTATATTCTAATGACATTTGTCGTATGTCGTTGTAACAATATATACCAGTTTGTTGAGATTGGAGTTTGATACAGTTTTTGAAGAGAAGAAAAGAAGGTTTACTATTGAAAATAAAACCATTTTGTAAAAGTAAAAATTTTCTATGAATAGTTCAAACGAACAAAACACTTTTAACGTCACATAACTGTTTTTTTTTTTACTGACGTTTATAATGTCTAATTAATTTTGTTTACTTTTTGGTGTTAATATATACCTCTATGGTAAAATGTAAATGCAAAACCATATGACGTCACGACGCGTTTTTTGCTGGCTGGAATAATTTGAATTTTTAATCGTCTTTAGGGGAAAAACGAAAGACAAACAAAACTTTTTTATCATTGATACATGTTTTAAATTATGTTCTGTTGTGATTTATAACATTTTTTTCCAATTTTAAATTTTATGCAAGTTCCCTATTATGTACCCATAGCCCTAAAGTCTCTACTCCATAATAAGTTTGTACAGGCAAAACAAATTGGTTGTAAACCTTTCGCTTGAGACACATGGAAATTGAACTTTTTAGAATGTGGATAAGTTTGCTAAATGCTGCCCATGTAAGACCTATTCGCCTCTCGGTTTCATGTGTTTGATTGTCTCTGCTTATTTTGATCTCGTGTCTCAGATTTTTGTAAGTGTTTCTTTGCTGTATAATATTATTGTCAACAGTTATATTTCAACTCATTACGAGATTTGTCATAACTTTAGTTTTATCAAAGTTCATTTTTAATCCTGCTCTCTCAGACAGAGTTTTATAGTACAGTCGGGTTAGACGAATAACAGGCCTTACCTTGCATTAGGAGCTGCCCCAAATTTTATTTTTATAAAAAAAGACTAAGTTTTCACTCTAATGGCATATAAAACAACATAATGCTATTCCACATCCCACCAGAATGAAAACAATGGGAACCTTCTCTGAAAATGGTTAAATGAGCTAATGAAAATGGTTATTCATTTTTATTTTTATAATCTTTAGGGGGGGGGGGGTCAATAGTAGGGTAAATTTAAAATCTCGACTGAATTCCTCCGTTGCGTTAGCCGCCATCTTGATTATAAACGAGAACTGAAAAGTATAACAACCAAAATTGTTGAAAATGTGATTTTCTATCATTTCTATTCTTACAGTTTTTACGTGCCGTCGCTATTTTCCGAGTTATGGTGGAAAATAGTGACAGTTAGAGCAAAATTATTGAATTATCTCGTTTATTATTAGTTTTACGACAAAAATGTTCCTATACAAAAATAGAGAGAATAATAATATTTAAGGTGATACGTATGAGATAATGGCGCGAGCGTAAGACGCGATTGATTTTGTAGCAATTGTTTTTGTTCAATATCTACGCCATTTTCAACTAAAATTGTTCCAAATATGATTTTCTACAATTTCTTTTTAACAATTTTTTTCATGCGGTTGATATTTTCCGAGTTAAGTGGGAAAATAGTAAAAAGGGGTGGGGGAAGCATAATTACTGAATTGAATCTTGTTTCTGAGCTGTCGCAAATTTTATAATTTTTTCCTTTAGGGGAGATCAATAGTAGTGTAAATTTAAAATCTCGACTGAATTCCGCGGTTGCATTAGCCGCCATATTGATTTTAAAGGAGAACCGTTGTTGCTTAATATCTCCGCTATTTTCAGCTTTTCGACAAAAATGGTAGGAACTAAAATTGTTGGAGACGCAATTTCCTACAATTTCTTTTCCACAATTTTTTTATGCGATCAATATTCTCCGAGTAACGGTGGAAAATAGTGGAAGCGGAGGGGAAGCATAATTATTGAATTGTCACATTTATTATTAACTTTACGACATAGTTGTACATACACAAAAATAAAAATAATTATATTTTATACAATTTTTGAAACTTCCAATGAAACACCAACCAAACTAAGTACATAAAAGACATAAATAATAACTTATATTATGCATTGAGTTCACTTAATTTTATTAACTAGCCGGTTTTATTGGTTGAATTTGTCTGTCGATAATTAAGTTTCATGTCAGCTACAGTAGGAAAAATGAAAGAATACCCATGAACGAGCATATAAAACACGCTGTATTTTCCTGTCACCGTGTCATACAAAAAATTGGCTGGCGCAAGTACATGTAATAATTATTATTATATGTACTTGCGCTGGGCAATTTTCTTTGTGACACGGTGACAGGAAAATACAGCGTGTTTTATATGTTCGTTCATGGGTATTCTTTCATTTTTCCGACTGTACCATATTTTAATATTTCAACAATTTTGTTTTAAATTTTGGACCCTGTTCGGGGAAATTTTCCCCTTCCCCCCATCCTCGTAGATCCGCCACTGGTTCTCTCGAAAAATGGTAGTAAATCGTAATTGCAACAATTTCAGTCTTTATACTTTTTGTCGAAAAGTTCGAAATGGCGGAGATATTTAACAAAAACATTGCTATAAAAGCAATCAGGTCTTACGCTCGCGCCTCTACCGCATACGTACTACCTTAAATATTGATTTTATCAAAAAATTAAGGAGATTAAAATTGTAAAAAATTTAATTCTCTTCATTTTTGTATAGGTTCAAATTTGTTGTAAAACTAATAATAAACGAGATAATTTAATAAATCAATGGTACATTCCATGTCAAATCACTTAGGCAAAAAATTTTGGATCTCCGATTTATCTGAAAATTGGTATATAGCTTCTGCGGGACGTAAAAATAAGATATTTAAGGACAAAAAATCTTCTTCTTCTTTTTTTCTCAAAATGTTATTTTATGCGATTTTACAGTGATTTGGTGTTTATTTAAACAAATTTGCATTTTCTGTCGTAAAGTATCGATGAAAAACATAATATTTTAATAGAAAGGACTCAAAAATGTCATTATGTGGCACTATAACAAGTTATTTTGAATCAAAATAAGTTTTTGATCAAATTTTATAGTGTAAAAAACGTTAAAATACCGTTTTATGCATTTTCCTCCATTCCCAAAATACATTATCATCGATTTGGCTGAAAATTTGCTCACAGATAGCCAAAAGATAGGACTTTAAGGGGTTAGAAGGATTTGAATTATATTACAATACCAAAAAAGTTACATGCAGTAATATCAGACTCAAAAGTATATATTAGTCCAGTCGGGATAGCATTTGACCTTGAATGCCGAGCTGCCCAAAATTTTATTTTTCTGATCTTTAGGGGAGTCAATAGTAGCCTAAATTTAAAATCACGAATGAATTCCTCCGTTACGTTAGCAGCCATCTTGATTTTAAAGGAGAACCTGTTTTGCTCAATATCTGCGCCATTTTTAAATTTTCGACAAAAATGGTAGGAACTGAAATGGTCCCAAATAAATCGTATTTACAATTATTACAATTTCTTTTTAACAATTTTTGTCGTGAGGTCGATATTTTCGAGTTAATTGTACTTACAGTAGACGCCTATATTTGTGGCTATAATATTGCATGTAACTTTTTTGGTATTGTAATATAATTCAAATCCTTCTCACCGCTTAAAGTCCTATGTTTTGTCTATCTGTGGGCAAATTTTCAGCCAAATCGATTATGATGTATTTTGGGAATGGAGAAAAATGTAAAAAACGGTATTTTAACGTTTTCTACACTATAAAATTTGATCAAAAGCTTGTCTTGAATCAAAGTAACTTGTTATAATGCCATATAATGACATTTTTGAGTCCCTTCTATTAAAATATTATGTTTTCCATCGATACTTTACGATAGAAAATGCAAATTTGTATAAATAAACACCAAATCACTGTAAAACCGCATAAAATAACATTTTGAGAAAAAAAGAAGAAGAAAATTGTTTGACCTTAAATATCTTATTTTTACGTCCCGTAGAAGCTATATACCAATTTTCAGACAAATCGGAGGTCCAAAATTTTTTTTGCTCCAAAATTGAGTGATTTGAAATGGAATGGCCCCAATAATTATGCTCTAACTGTCACTATTTTCCCCCATAACTCGGAAAATATCGACCGCACGAAAAAAATTATAATAAACAAAATTATAGAAAATCGCATATTCAACAATTTCAGTTTTTACACCTTTTGTCTAAAAGTTGAAAATGGAGGAGATATTGAGCAAAAACCGTTCTCGTTTAAAATCAAGATGGCGGCTAGCGCAACGCTCAAATTCAGTCAAGATTTTAAATTTATACTACTATTGACCCCCCTAAAGATTAGAAAAATAAAATTTGGGGCAGCTTGCATGGCAGAATAGCCATGATGATTGCCAACCTCCGTCGCGGAGATGGCACGTGAAGAAGAAGATCATAAAAACTATATCAAAGCATAATAAACGAAACATAATATCATATTTTATACTATAATAAAACTACATCTGGAACGCTTTCAAATACAATTTCCTCATCCTCATCTTGTGAAAATGAAGACTTTATTTATGTAATTAAAATAATTTAACATTTTTTGTCTGTTTGAAAGGAGTAACATTCTTTTACTCCTTCACTTTTGCTAACACTAATTATTTAATATTTGCTCACAGATCGAATTTAAACGTCGACAGACAACGATATCTAAGAAAACGTGATTTTTTTTATTTCTGCATTGCTGCAGTATCAGTTATCGCACTAACTTTATTACCCGTAAGAGATTCTTTTTGAATATTTTCTGGAATTTCTGCAAAAGATTAACAATTCAATCGCCATTCATCGTCAATATTTTGTGTTATGTCCCAATTATTGACATAATTCCCAGAGGCATACATATAAAATTATGTTAAAAAATATTTATTATCAGAATGTCATAAAAGTTAAATAAATCTGATAATTATGTACAAATCGGCAACACTGTCAATTTTCTACACCGTCTGGTAATACACGCGAATAATGGCCGACGATCTGCGCAGTAATAGTGCGCGAACATTTCCCGCGTTCTAGTGTGTCACTGCTGTTGCGTTTTCTATGCTGTGATTATATCCTGTAAGTTATCTGCGATTAATACATCATTCGCAAACCTCAGATGATTTAATCTCTCTCCATCTATATTGATGCCCATATTTATCTATGTGTATAAATAGATCATTAGATTTTATATATTATAGCCTAATGAATAATGAATACATCATGACACTCTATACTGCAATTATGCATTTTTTGCAATTTTTTTCTGCAGTTCCTGCATCATATCAGTTCCTGAGTAATATAGGTCTGGATCCCGAGTATGAAAAGGAAGTTGATTAATAGCAAGCTGAAAATTTGTTAATAGCTTAAGGGTGTCTAGTCGGATAAACTTTGATATATGGGAGCACTGTAACAGGGGCAGTTTTAATTGTGGAACAGGTTAAAAATTTGGAACGGTCAGACCACGAAAACGGCACATTTATTTTGTCCGACAGAACAGACTTAAACTCTCCGAACAGAGATTAAATTCTCATGCAAAAATCAGACTGCTATTTATCACCTGTCATAATTCCTGTCATTTGACATATTCTACATGTTCCACTCATTAAAACGCCCATTTGGTGATAAATAACAGTCTGATTTTTGCATGAGAGTTTAATCTCTGTTCGGAGAGTTTAAGTCTGTTCTGTCGGACAAAATACATGTGCCGTTTTCGTGGTCTGACCGTTCCAAATTTTTAACCTGTTCCACAATTAAAACTTCCCCTGTTCCAGTGTTTCCATATATCAAAGTTTATCCGACTAGACATCCTTAAGCTATTAACAAATTTTCAGCTTGCTATTAATCAACTTTTTTTTCATACGCGGGATCCAGACCTAATAGTAACACCGGGTTTTTTCAATAATGTTTGTATCCTTTTTTCTATCATCAAGCTTTACAATTTCATCCTATACTAATAATCATACTAATTTGAAAAAATTGAAAATATTAATCAAATAATTAAAATCGATTACTGGATTTAAGTTTTAAATGGATAAGTATATAAAAGCTCAATTTTAAAATAAAACCCAACAATCATTTTGAAAACTGAAAATGGAAAATAACGAAATAAAATTACCAGTAATGAACTGGAAAAATACGGCGCAACTAGCAATTTAAGATTATTTGCATATACCGGTATTAAAAGAAATTAAAACCATTTAAAATTACAGTTTTAAGTAATTTTTCCCACAGTAGTAATCTTCCTTGCTTAATTAAACAAAGAATTGCAGACATCGATAATGGGCCTGGATCCAGCGTACCAAAAAAAGTTTATTAATAGTAGCTGAAATTTTGTTAATAGCTTAACGGTGTTTAGTCGGACAAACTTTGATGTACGGGAACACTGGAACAGGGGAAGTTTTAATTGTGGAACAGCTTACAGGTTTCGAACGTCAGACTACGAAAACATCCCGTGTATTTTGTCGGATAGAACTTCCAATTATTGATTTATTGATTTGTTATCCTTTAATTAAACTCTCATGCAAATGCAAAAATCAGACTGCTTTATTTTTTTATTTAGCGTATGGCTTAAGTATATCACATAATATATTTAGATTTATGCATTATACAATGCATCACAAACAGATGTCCAATTTTTTTATATATTCGATTGACCCTTCGGTTGCCATTACAAAGTCTATAGGGTCGCCTGTGTATGCTCTGCGTGGGCAGTCCTGAACAATGTGACTGATCGTCTGTCTTGCAGCGCCGCAGTCACAAGAAGGCGAGGGGAGTTTACCCCATCTGTGGAGGGAGTCGGCGCATCTTCCACAGTTTGTTCGAATTCGATTAAGGGCTGCCCAAATCTTACGGGGACGTTCAAATTCGCCAGGTTTCCCTATGATGTCCGGTAGACTATGGTAATGCGGATCTGTCCTACTTTCCCAATCTTCTCTCCATCGGGTATTTAAGTCAAAGTTGGATTGTTGCAGCGCTTGAGCAGATTGTAGAGGGGGTAACCTGGATCGGAGACGGTTTCCAAGAATATCGGGGATGTCGTTGTGGACTAGAAGCTGGCGACTGTCCATTATTTTGTTATATTCTTTAACCAATGCATGTTCGCGGCGTAGGTTGGGTGGTGCTATATTACTAAGGGTAGGTAGCCACATTGTAGGGGTGGGCTTAATTGTGCCTGTTATCATACGCATAGTACGGTTTAGTTGGGTGTCGACCAGGTGGGTATGCCTGCTATTTAGCCACACTGGAGCACAGTATTCTGCCACCGGATATATCAGGCCAAGAGCGCAGAGGATCTTAATGTTGATGCTGTGGACCCCCATGTAGTGCCGCAGAGTTTCTGTATTATATTGTTGCGTGTTTTCAATTTTGCTGCTGTTTTCGTCAGGTGTTTTCTGAATGTGAGCGTTCTGTCTAGAGTAACCCCAAGGTATTTCGGGTATTTATTGTGTTTTAACAGCTTGTTATTAAAATACACTCGCAATTCTCTGTTTGCCAACTTGTTGTTTAGATGAAAAGCTGATACTTCAGTTTTTGTAGTACTTGGCTGTAGTCTCCATTTCTTAAGGTATTCGCTGATGATGGATAAGTCATTCGTGAGAGTGATTTCTGTAGTTTCTAAAGATTGGTGGCTTGTTGCAAGGGTCCAGTCGTCAGCATATCCAAACTTCCGAGATTCGGTTTCAGGCATGTCAGCAATATAGAGGCTGAAAAGTAAAGGGGCAAGGACAGAACCCTGTGGAAGACCATTGTTAAGTTTCATCTGTCTACTCGTCTCCTTTCCCATTATAACCTGGAAGGCTCTGTTGGTCAGCATGTTGTCAATGAGGTTAATTATCTTTCTGCAGGGGATAATGCGGGCCAGTTTATATATTAATCCCTGTCTCCAAACAGTATCATATGCTGCTGTTAGATCTATAAATACTGTTGCTGTCTTTTGTTTCTTTTGAAAACTAGCTTCTATAAAAGTTGTTAATGACAGCACTTGGTCCGTACAGCTTCGATGAGGGCGGAAGCCAGCTTGTTCAATGGGGACATTTTCTAGTATCCTGTGACTAATTCTGTTGAGGAGAAGCTTTTCTAATAGTTTATATACCATGCTGAGTAGAGCTATGGGGCGGTAGTTTTCTGGCTTATCTTTGTTCGCTTAAGTGAGAAAGGAATGTTACCTGACTGAAGTATATCATTAAAGAACATTGCAAGCCACTGTTTCGTGTATGCACCACTGTGTATCAAGAACTCTGGATGGATACCATCAAAGCCAGGTGCTTTACCTGATTTCATTTCTTTCAGCGCATGTGTGATTTCAGAAATAAGTATTCTTGCTGAATATTCGGAGTTCGTTCTGTTCATTTGTTTTAATGCCCTTAAGTATCTTTTCACGTTGGTAGTATGTGTTCGATCTCGTGGAGCTCTGGATAGAGATACTATATGGGAGGCAACCTTGTTAGGAGACATTTTAGACTCTCTGGATTCCAGCTGGTTAGCTCCTCCAATTTTCCGCAACAAGGACCATGCCTGCCGGCTTGATTTTTTGAAGTCAAGGTTTTCGACAGTCTTTATCCATTTTTGGCGTCTAGCTGTATCGATGTTGTGTAAAAGCTCATCGGCTGTTTCTCGGTCACCACTTTCGAGAAACTTCGTGTATAAGTCTTCACATGTTTCAGTCCATCCAGGCACATATTCTTTGCGATACCCCCTAGGGATGGTTTTCTTGGCAGTGCTTATTACTGCGCCCACAAACCTCTCATAATGTTTGCTGGTTGGAGGGACCCAGCTCAAGGTCCGGTCTAGTTGTTCAGAGAACTTCTTCCAGTTTGCTTTTCTAAGATTCCACCTGGGTCGAGGATATGATCTAATTATTGGAATTGATATTCCGATGGTGATAAGCACCGGACGATGTTGAGTATGTGGGAAGTCTGCAAGGACACTTCTCGCAGTTGTTAGTGGTCTGTCATTGGTATCTTTTGAGACAAAACATAGGTCTGGGTTATATTCTTTTCTCCATGCAGCTGATTTAAATGTTCCTCTGTCTTTGGCATCAAAAACTAGGTATGTGTTTTGCTCTTCGGACCATTCTACTAGTGCCTCCCCATTTTCATCATTCGTGGTGTACTTCCACATTTCGTGGTGGCTGTTGAAGTCGCCGATGTATATAGTAGGATGTGGATGAGTCTTTAGCACTTCTGGGTTCCATGTAGTGGCTGGAGGTTTGTATATGTTAACTACGGTAATATCTCCAATCTTGGTGACTACTTCATGTATATTATTTTCATTGGAAGCAGAAAGTAGGAAACCATTTTCTATATTGCAGCGAATGTAGGTTGCGACGCCGTAATGTTTATCATAGGTGGCTCCCAGTAAATCGTAGCCAGGTATCTTTCCCCTTAAATCAAGCTGGACTTTGTCTTCAGTATGGGTCTCTTGTATGGCAACCAGGTCAATGTCGTTATCGTGTAGGATTTTTTGCAACACTTAGCATTTTGCCTGGCTTATGCCCTCGATGTTAAGGTGACAGACTCGGATACACGGTCCGAGATCTCTAGTCAGTTGGTTCTGAGAAGAACCTTTATTTGTTCCCATCGTATGTTTACGTATAGATAAGATTTCTGTTTGTGATCTGTGATGTTGGCAGGATATTGTTTTTGTTTTTCGTTCGTCTGCCGCCAAATTTTTGCTAGTTCATTTAGCGTTACCCAGGGTGCACCACATGGAGGCGAACTAGCATTACACCCATCAGACTGCTATTTACCACCAACATAATTCCTGTCATTTGACATGTTCTACGTGTCAGACTTATTAAAATTCCCAACAAATCTGTCGGACAAACATTTTATATTATGTATAAAGTTTGTTATTAAATAAACTTAAAAACAACCTGCTAATTTTCACAATCATAAATTTGTCAGGATGACACGTTCCACAATTAAAATCACGTTCCACAATTAAAACTTCCCTTGTTCCAGTGTTCCCATACATTCCAGTGTTCCAAAAAGTTTGTCCGACAAGACTTCCAAAAAGTTTGTCCGACAAGACACCGTTAAGCTATTAACAAATTTTCCGCTTGCTATTAATCAACATTTTTTTGGTACGCGGGATCCAGGCCTATAAGCACAAGCGAAAGAAATACTTTTACTTACTTTACGTGTCCGGAACACCAACAAATTTAAATGTTGTACATGTACATAATTCCAATGGTTAGCCACATAGATGACCCTGTCATTTGCTAAAATTAGGTCTTTTTCTGTGAGGTTTCTCCCATTTCTGTGCATGATAGTAGATGATGACTATTCTGAACCGCGCCACATTTGTTTGTAACATAACTTTTTGTAAAAACTTACAGTTTTTAAGTTATTTATGTTTGTATTTAAGTTATAAATCTTTGATCTTTATTAACTCAAAAGGTATTATTTATTATGGTAAAGATTTATTTTAGTAACTTTATGTAATAGTATGGTATAGTTAGACCCAAACCCAGACATCCAAAGTGAAAGTTATCCTCCAACACCAAATTGTTCTATATGATCCACATAATGTTCAGAAAAAAGTCACACCATTTTGAGCGTCGGGTTTGGGGGGGGGGGGGGGAGAGGGGGGAGAAATCTGCAAATTCGTAGTTTTTTACGTTTTTCATCAATATTTCTAAAACTAAGCGGTTTAGCATGAACAACCTTCTACACAAAATTGTTCTACATTAAATTTGAAATAAAAAAGGCCCTATGCATAACCCTTCTAAAATGAACGGTTCCAAAGTTACGGAGGTAGTATAGTATAATTGGTCCAAAAAAGGCCCAACCCAGACATCCAAAGTAAAAGTTTTCCTTCAACACCAAATTGTTCTATATGGTTCACATATTGTTCAGTAAAAAGTTACACCATTTTGAGCGTCCGGTTTGGGGGGGGGGGGAGATGGGGAAGAAGTCGGTAAATTAGTAGTTTTTTTTAGGTTTTTCGTCAATATTTTTAAAACTATGCTTTAGCGTAAGGAATATTCTATAGAAAAATGTTTTACATAAAATTTAAAACAAAAAAGATTCTATACATAATTGTTATAAAATCAACGGTTCCAGAGTTAAGGAGGGTGAAAAGTGGAGGTTTTCGATACTTTTTATATTTACCGATTTCTCCCCCCTCTCCCCCCCAAACCCGACGCTCAAAATGGTGTGACTTTTTTATGAACATTATGTGGACCATATAGAACAATTTGATGTTGAAGGATAACTTTCACTTTGGATGTCTGGGTTTTTGGTATAGTTACATCATAAATATTGCCCAATAAATATAAAAAGTATCGAAAACTTCGACTTTCACCCTCCGTAACTCTGGAACCGTTGATTTTATAACAATTATGTATAGAACATTTTTTGTTTTAAATTTCATGTAGAACATTTTTGTCTATAACATTGTTTACGCTACAGCATAGTTTTAGAAATATTGACGAAAAACGTAAAAAAACTACTAATTTACCGGCTTCTCTCCCATCTCCCTTCCAAACCGGACGCTCAAAACGGGTGTAACTTTTTACTGAACAATATGTGGACCATATAGAACATTTTGGTGTTGGAGGAAAACTTTTACTTTGGATGTTTGGGTTAGGCCTTTTTTTGGACCAGGTATACTATACTACCTCCGTAACTTTGGAACCATTCATTTTAGAAAGATTATGCATAGGGCCTTTTTTATTTCAAATTAAATGTAGAACAATTTTGTATTGAAGGTTGTTCATGATAAACCGCATAGTTTTAGAAATATTGGCGAAAAACTTAAAGAACTACGAATTCACCGATTTCTCCCCCCTCTCCCCCCAAACCCGACGCTCAAAATGGTGTGACTTTTTTCTGGACATTGTGTGGACCATATAGAACAATGTGGTGTTGAAGGATAACTTTCACTTTGGATGTCTGGGTTATGCCATCTTTTGGATCAACTATACTATACTATTAATAACCAATTTGTTTAAATTTTTATCCCTCTATCGATTTCTGGGGTTATTTTTATTAAACTAATTTTCACCCCCCGAAAAGGAGTGGCATCCACCCCCAGGGTAAAAGCGCAGGTTGGTACCATATCACTTTTGTTTCTTGAGGTATGCTCTAACCACTTACCAATTTTCGTGAAAATCGATGGAGGTTTACCGAAATCGAAATACACTAAGCAGCAAAATTGGAGTAACTTTTTTAATATGTTATAGCCTTAATCTTTACGAATATCGATGTGATAATATTGTTGCTAGACAGGTAAATGCCATTGTATAACGGGTGTAACAATCATACTGTGTTTTTTCGTCAAAGTTCCGAACACCCTGTGAAATATTCTAGCTTATATAAAATATTGAAATGAAAACAGAATTATAGCCTTAGGCTTTCTTAACATTTTATTTTTTGATTCATTCGTTAGATAGCAAAAGTTAGGTACGTTAACAACCAGCCATCTTTTTCACCAATAAATCCTTATTTTCTGCTTAATTTAATAAACAAGCTTAAATTAGGCTATGAGAAATTAACAGTTTGATAGATGTCAAATTGTTAACAGTCAAAAAGTATCTGATTTGTTGTGAAAATTAGTAGATTTATTATTTTTTAAGTTTCAATTAAGCCCGTAATCTTTTTTTTTTTGTGGAAATGGAACGTGCTACAAGGAATTTGGCCCGTGACGAGTCGGTTCAAACAGTGACCTTACGCAGCTAATGATTTACCTACGAAGTACGTACTACGTACCTATGAAAGACTTGATACTTTTTGACTGTTAACAATTTGACATCTATCAAATTGTTAATTTCTCATACCTTACTTTAAGCTTGTTTATTAGACTAAGCAGAAAATGTAATGGGGATTTATTGATGAAAAACATGGCTAGTTGTTAACGTACCTAACTTTTTTATTATCCAACATAAGTGAATTAAATCGAAAAACAAAATATGAAGAAAGCCTAAGGCTACAATTGTGTTTTAATTTCAATATTTTGTATTAATTTGCTAGAATATTCTAAAGGGTGCTCCGAACTTCGACGAAAAAACACAGTATGATTGTTATACCCGGTATACAATAACATTTACTTGTCTAGCAACAATATTATCACATCGATATTCTTAAAAGTTGAGGCTAAAAAATCACTCAAATCGGACAACAGGTTTAGGAAATTCTAGACAACAAAATGTCTCATTTTTAAGGTGGTGCGTTAATTTTGCTGCTTAGTGTAGTTGATTTTTACCTTCAGGACTCATATCACTATACAAAAGAAATTGCAATTAAATAATGGAAATGCGCGTATTTTGCGAGCTCATAAATTAGTAAACGATGTGTAGTCGCAAAATAATTAATTTTGTTCATTTTAAGTACAATTCTCTCATAAGCCGGGATGATGGGGAGGTTTTGTTGCGAAGGGGTTGTAGCTTAATAATCGAAGTGCGCGTATTATTCTTAGAATTTATACGCTATAAGAATTATATCCGCAATACGATAATTTTAATTTTTCTTAACATTTTTTCCTTGAGTTTTATCAATTAAAGGGTTGTTTGGGGCACTGGCGAAGCGTCCATGTAACCACTGTTACCATTGGTAACAGTTAAAAATCTTGCAAATAAATATTTTATGACGATGAATAATTCTATTTACCAATATTTTTACCAATAGAAATATATTATTATATTATGTGGTAATAGTACCTAACTCAGTAAATAGCCAACTACTCGTAGACACGAAAATATTGGCGAGTTTATGTGACTCAGTTGCACTTTATTATACTCTGTTACCAGACTCATTTCTGTTTACAATGGTTATATACCCACGCTGGCGCTCGGGACCGGCTAGTGACTGAAAATTTTGAAGAAGCGACGGCATAAGCGCGCTGTGTATCAGTAGCGCTGTTACCAGATTTAAAATTGGTGACAGTACCTATAAAAAGTGTGCGTGCAGTTAACCATGGATGAGTGTCGCTTCTTAATCGATCAACTACTTGAAAAGTAATTCTCCTTGTATAATTTTGAAGAATAAAATGAGATTAAAAATGAAAGACCTATTTTAAACAATTTAAAAAAGAAATCAACAAAAGTAGTTCGATATTTTAAATTTAGTTGGTACAGTGAAAATCCTTGGTTATATTATGGTTGCAAGAAAAATATACTGTATTGTTGGCCATGTCTTCTGGTTTCTACAGAAAAATGGGTGGACCAGGTTCACGATTTAAATAGTGTAAGATTTTTAAAAAGGAGACATGAAATTTCTCCGTTACCTACATGTAGGATGTATACCCAATTTGATTCAGTTTGGCAAAACAAAAATCCAAAGTTCTCTTAACCAAGCTTTTAAAGCAAATATTGCTAAACATAATGAGTTTGTTAAAAAAATAGATAGGTATCTTTAGCACACTTATAATAGATACTGTATGTTTTTGGGCCAAACAAGAACTAGCGTTTCGTGGTCATTTTGAGTGCGACGACTCTGACAATCCAGGCAATTACAGGGAATTGTTAACATTAATTGCCAAAAAAGATCAAAAATTTTGTCAACATCTAGAAACATCTGTTTTTTCAAGAGTTTCAAGTGATATACAAAATGATATTATTGAAGCTACACTCACCGGCACAAAATTCCGCTACCCAAAATTTTTGATTAAGTTTGACAATTTATAACTTTATTATTTGTCCTCCGATTTTCAAGATTCTTACACCAGTTTGTAGGTACATGTATTCATATTGTTTGGTATTATTCCGGTAACAAAAAATTTTGCTTGCATGTCATTATACAGGGGTGAAAGGAAGCGTTGTATTTTCTCCTAATTTTAAAAAATTCTGTGGAAAAATGGAGTAGCTGGTTTTGTTTCATAGTCTTGTCATATTTTCCCAGAGGCATCATCAACATTTTGCTTTTTGAATTATTCGAATATATTTTTTCTTGTAAGAGCTGTACCATTTCTTGTAAATAAAAACACTGATTGACTCATACAATTGAGGTTGGATTGATAAGATTAGAATGGCCCGCATGCAGCCCAGATCTCAATCATATTGAGCATTTATGGGATGAATAAAAAAAGCTATTTGCCTTCATCCTAGGCCTCCAGAAAATTTGGTACAGTTATGGCCCTGGTAGAGGAATATCGGGCTATTCCCTAGGCAAGGAAAACACATATTTATTAGATGCTAAACAGATTGCGAGCAGTCGTTGCTGCAAGAGGTGGACATAACCGCTATTGAATTGTTTTGTTTTGTTGTTAAATTTGTTTTGTTTTGTTAATTTTAGTGCGTTTGATATTTTTAATTAAATAAACCTTCAAAGCAGTGTTTTTAATTACAGCTCTTACAAGAAAAGAGATATTCAGATAATTCATAAAAACAAGACCTTAGTGATACCTCCAAGATAATACAAAAGGAGTATGAAACAAAATCCAATTTTTCCACAGAATTTTTTAAAGTAAGAAAAGAAAAAACAACGCTTACATTCACCCCCGTATAATGCTATCTAAGCAAAAATTTTTTGTTACCGGAATAATAGTAATTTACATCAATACATGTACCTACAAACTCGTGCAGGAGTCTTTAAAATCGAAGTACAAAGAATAATAAAGTTATAGATTGTCAAACTTAATCAAAAATTTTGGGTGGCGGAATTTTGTGACAGTGACTGTATACATATACATTTAGCCATATCTTCATTTTTTTTTAAATAAGATTTTTTGCATCTGGTTTTGGTAACACTTCAGAAAAAGTCACGCGTCGCCACTGGTTTGGGGTTAAGGGATTGAACTATAAAATCGAAACTATATCAATTCGAAAGCTCATAAATAGCTCGCAGTTCTGCCTCAAAGATCGATTGAATATCTCTACCCACCAAAATATTAAATTCCTGTCCAGTGTAACGAGCTCACAATTTTTAAATTGGGGAATATCAAAGCTCATAAACAGCTCGTAAATCAGCGCTATTTGTTTTTTAATTTCTGCAAGGGTGGGGGAGGGGTAGCTAAACAGGGGTTATAAATCGGTTACAGCCAGATTTAGTGTATAAATTAATATTGAAATCTGTTGCAATTTTAATTTAAGCACTTGTTTTATATTAATGATGGCTGCATTTCGATGGGAATATGTAAAAATCTATTTTCTTTGATTTTAGTTGATTTTCTGTCGTGGGAAACTCAAAATGACTTTGAGCATGTCAAAGCTATACACGACAAATGGCTTAAGATAACAGAAGGATTGTTCGATGAACAACTGGTTAAGGATCTAATCAATTCAAACAGTACCTTTGACATGGTCATATTCGAATCCTTTGGAAGTGAGGCCGCAATGGGTTTTGCAAAGCATTTTAATGCTTCTTTGGTCGTATTTAATTCTTTGGCAATGAATGAGTGGTAAGTAGGTTTTTCGTAAGTATTTTCACCTTTTTTTATACAAAAGCATGTATTAATAAAAAATAGTAAATTGCATAAAATGCCACAAAGAAATAGCTTCAGAACAATAAAAAATGTAAAATGTAATATAAACTCTAATATAAACTCTAATGCACTATTTGCATACCATATAGGCCTGGATCTCGCGTGCCAAAAAAACGTTGATTAATAGCAAGCTGAAAATTTTTTAATAGCTTAACGGTGTCTAGTCGGACAAACTTTGATGTATGGAAACACTGGAACAGGGAAAGTTTTAATTGTGAAACGTGTGATCCTGACAAGCTTATAATTGTGAAAACTAGCAGGTTGTTTGTGAGTTTATTCAGTAGCAAACTATACAAATATAATTATATGAAAAAATGTTTGTCCAATAAACATGTTATGCATTTTAATAAGTCCGACACGTAGAACATGTCAAATGACAGAAATTATATTGGTGGTAAATAGCAGTCTGATTTTTGCATGACAGTTTAATGAAAGGGTAACAAATCAATTGAATTGGTTTTCGTAGTCTGACGTTAGAAACCTGTAACCTGTTCCACAATTAAAACTTCCCATGTTCCAGTGTCCCCGTACATCCAAGTTTGTCCGACTAGACACCGTTAAGCTATTAAGAGGATGGGTACGTATTTTCGGCTGCAATGCTATTCAAATGGGGATTCATTTTTTTCGAATCCTGAGAAAACTAATAAGTATTTTTAAAGAATTTAAATGCAGAATGAAAGATTACGTTATTGGCGAGGGCCGAAAGTCCCTGAGAACTTCTATAATCTTTATTTTAATAAGTTACAGAAGTGAAAAACTAAGAGAAAATTTAGTGTGATATTTAATTTAAAATATCTCATTCAAAATAAACTTTTTATTTATTCTAAGGGACTTTTAGCCCTCGGTAATAATATAGTCTTTCATTCTGCGTTTAAATTTTTCAAAAATATTTATTGGTTTTTTCAGAATTCGAAAAAAATGAACACAATGTCCGTGGTAATATTTCCAAATCTGTCTTTGTCATACAACGCACTCAGTCGAATAGAATATTGTCAGCATACTGTCAGTCAAACAGTGACAATCAGTGACAATTTTAAATATTTGACATGGCATCGGCAATATTTTGAGTTGTTGATTAAATAATATTGATATAATAATATAGTGTATTTGATAAATATTTGATTTAAGACGTGAACTTAATAAAAAGTTATTTATTGTGTTTTATTTGTGGAAGATCCAAGCAGAGAATCAGGATAATATATTCTGTGATCCAAGTATTTTGTTGTTAAAGATGTTCAAAATAATTGTAAGCGTTCCATAGTAACAATATATTATTAAAAAATCACTTTAACACTTTTCCTCTTTTCTCGATTGAGTATTAGTTTTTGTTGTACCTACATATAAATTATTACAACTACTGAGTACCTACATAGTTAGTGAAAAAATTATCAGTAGTAATTGCACAAGAGCTCTGAAATTATTGAATTTTTCCCGAGTGACACTTTGACAGTTTTAATTTCACGAGCCGAAGGTGAGTGAAATTATGTCAAAGTGTCACGAGAGCAGAAATTCTATATTAATTTCAGAGGTCGAGTGCAATTTGTTGCGATTATTTCACGAATAAAACTGTTCAAAACCAAAATTTTATTGTAATTTATTTATGTAAGTACCATTAAACACACAGTTTTTATAAATATTTTACGATTGAAAGTCATCACTTTTATAATTTTTAAAACATTAATTGTCATTAGTGTCACTGAATGTATTTTTTCGTAGCAACGAAGGGCATCTGACGTAATATACTTAACGACGGGAGATTATCAAAAATTATCGATTTAATTCAGATTTCTGTAGCTTTCTATTGGTCAGAATCTCCTATGAATGAAATAATCACCTTTATTAACTGAATTAACAATTTGCAATTATAAAAATAACAGTTATCCAAGAACGTTCAAAAGCCATCTCTTTAAATTAATGATGACATTTTCAAGTAGAATGACATTCTGGTAATGTTTACATATCCATACCAGTGTTAATTTCACTACACGTAATTTGCCGTGTAAAGACAGAAAAAGTAGGGATACCCGTAAAATATTTGCGAATTATGTACCGATGGCCTTAAGAAATTTTCAGCTTGTTATTAAAGAACTTTTTTTTGGTACGCGAGATCCAGGCCTAATAAAGATATTAATTGAAAAATGCATCGAGTACAACATACCACTGGTTTTTTGCATTTGTGGATTACGAGAAGGCTTTTTATTCTGTAGAGTTTGAAACAGTACTGGAAGCCCTAAAACAAAGCCGAATAGAGTCTAGGTACACGTCACTAATCAAAAACCGGTGGCGCCCAAAATCCCGACAGCCAAAATCCCGACAGCCAAAATCCCGACAGCCAAAATCCCGACGGCCAAAACACTGACACGCCAGAATCCCGACACGCCAGAATCCCGACAGGCCAAAATTCGGACATGCAAAAATCCTCGCATAAGTAAAAATTCCGACCACTACATTTTGAATATTTATTGTTTCATTTTCAAATGAAATACCAAATCATACTATAGAGTATAGAGTATTGAAATTGAAAAATTATTACTTACTAATAAGTACGGGTACTAATTATTATGTATTTTAAAAGAAAAAATTATTTAAACACTTCATTTTATAATATAAAAGCTGTACTTACTGAAATGGAAGGTTGTAAGTGACATCATAATATCTATTATATGAAGATAAACTTGAATTCAGGATTTGATTATACATATATTATTGGACTATATATTGGCAAAAAAAATTTAATTCATATACCCATGTTAGAAATTTGATTTAGAAAATTAGTTCATATTAAATGGTAAATTCTTTTGTTTAGTAACACAAAATAGAAAAACAGATGACCATAAACAAAAACCAAGAAATAAATGTAATTATATGTTAAAAAGAAACTTATCAAACCTGTCGGGATTCTGGCGTGTCGGGAATTTGGTTGTCGGGATTTTGGGGTAGACCCATCAAAAACATCTATTAGAACGCTACATTAAGTAGACGACTACACGAAGACACAGAAAAATTCAGCTGAGGTCAGGGAGTAAAACAAGGAGACAATGTTTCACCTAAATTGTTCACGGCAGTTCTAGAGTCAACATCACGTCAACATTTAAGAAAAGTCAATGGCAAGATATGGGCATCAATATAGATGGATAGAGTTTAATTCATCTGAGAGAGATTAAGCCTAAGAGATGCAAGCTGGAATATTTCGGTCACATTATGAGACACCCAGAAAAATATGATCTTTTACATTTGATCATTCAGGGAAACATCCAAGGTAAACGTGGTCCTAGTAGAAGTAGAACACTTTTGTTGAAAAATTTAGGGCAATGGTATGGAAAATCGACTGAATCGTTATTCAGAGCTGCTGTTAATAAAGTCACGGTAGCGAATATGGTAGCCAATATGATATCAAACGTTCGATAAGTAGAAGAAGAAGAAAAAATCGGTATATTCAGTTTGGTATGGCTGTTGCCATGTACTGTTCATTAACTTATGTTTTAAAAGGCATGCCATTATGTCAAATTTAAAACATCTATTCCTTGGATGCAACAACTTCATTGGAAATGTAAGAGTACCATCTATAACGCCTTACAGCGTAACCCAAAAAATCAGCAGCATGAAATTTTATGAACGTCTCACGAACTATTTACTTTTCCTATACGACAAGTACTACAAAGAATATGTATATTACCCACAGCAGCAACCAATATTAAAACAATACTTTGGCAAGGAAATGGATCTTCACGAAATTATGACCAGTACGAGCTTCCTCCTTCTAAACTCTCACCCCCTCACCACTGAACCTTCCTTGCCCACTAGCGCTGCTGTTGAAATTGGAGGATTCCATGTTTCTACCAGAAGAGTAGAATGTAACGTCCACATAAGCCAAATGACAACAAATATAGTAGTAATGACGGCTAGAGACGGTTTTCCAATAGAAAGACGATCAGTGGAAAGACCACGAAAACGATGGAATGACAAATTGTCATTCTGGAGGCTTATTGAAAAAACAGACAGAGTCATGTCTACACAAAAAGAAGAAGAAGAAGAAGAAGAAGAATATGTATATTGGCTGATTTTATATAGATCCGTAAAATGTTTTTCCTTGTACTACATTGTTTTTTTTTATATATTCAAACAGTCTTTTGTTGACTTTATTATTTATTTCTAACTGTTGCATTTACTCACCGGAGGGACCGCAGACGTTCGGATACAATTAGCGTCTCTTTGCAAAGACAATGACGTCGACTTTGCAAAGTAACAAGACACTTACTCAACACACACACTACACATTACACCTGAGATAGTGATAAGTTATACAATTACGTGGCTAAAGGTTCTAGTTCTAAACCAAGGCCAGAATCAGAGAAAAAAAAAACTGTTGCATTTGTTCAGAGATCCATGTCTGTTTCTTTCGTCTAGATTTTTTTGGCTTGTTGCTTTTCTCTTCAGTATTGTTTTAGTTGTTCCTGACTTTCATGCTCCAGCCATTTATTTCTCGCCATGTTTTTAGTTTGATTATTTTGTGTTCCATTCCTTTTATATATCCTCATTATTATATTGTCTCAGTTTCTGTCCCAATTATTCAGTATATTGTTTTGTTAAAAGGAAGGCAACAACATGCAGTGTACCAATGCGAAAGCGGTCATCCATCCAAATACTAACCGCACCCGACTCTGCTTGACTTCGATGATAAGAAAGAGCCGGTATATTTGGTGTGGCTGTTGCCATGTACTATTCATTAACTTTTATTTCCGTCGACCGTCCATTTATGATCAATTTTAACACCCTCAAAATCATTGATTAATGGCCCCTATTAATAAATGTTTTTCTATTAATGAACGATTTCATTATAGGCAACACAACATACATTGCTTGCATAAATTAATTAAACGCTCTGTGATTGGCAGTGACCTGTGGTGTAGGCAACCAAACATATACCTATTTATATTCCCACTAAAAATTTAAAATCAAGTAGCCGCTGTTAGTACTATCTGTCATTGTATGTCATTATTTACTTTATTGTTTAAAATTCTGCGTATTTGAAAAATCAAAAGATGGATATTGACTATCACAGAATTTACAGAGGTCCAAGAAGACTTAAATATAAATTTGTCAAAATGCTATACAGCAGATATTATTATTATACTATTTCGAATATTAATGTTTATAATAATAAAACTACCACTAAGGAAAATTAAACTTTAAATAAAGTTAATGAAAGCTGAAAAAAATTGTGGTTTATCGTTAAGTAAATAAAAATTTAAACTAAGATATCTTTATTTCTGAAAATTACGGTCGACGGAAAAGTTTTGTAACGAACTCGTGAATTAAAATGGCAATTAACAATCTCGAACATTAACGTGCTCGCTTCGCTCACGTGTTAAAATATCTGAATTGTTAATCGCCCTTATTAATACACTTGTTTGACTTGTTGGTTAAATAACTATTTTAAATTGCATGCCATTATGTCAAGTTTAAAATATCTATTCCTTAGATGCAGAACTTCATTGTAAATGTAAGAATACCATCTATAACGCCTTACAGCGTAACCCAAAAATCCAGCAGCATGACATTTTATGAACGTCTCATGTATTACAAGTCTCATGTATTACATGTCTCTCAATATTAAAACAACACTTTCGCAAGGAAATTGATCTTCACGAAGTTATAACCAGTACGAGCTTCCTCCTAAACTCTCACCCACTCATCAATGAACCTTCCTTGCTCACTATCGCTGCTGTTGAAATTGAAGGATTCCATGTTTCTACCATAAGAGTAGAATAGATCGTCCACATAAGCCAAATGACAACAAATAGAGTAGCAATGACGGCTAGAGACGGTTTTCCAATAGAAAGACGTTCAGTGGGAAGACCAAGAAAACGATGTAATGACAAATTGTCATTCTGGAGGCACATTGAACAATAGACAGAGTCATGTCTACACAAAGAGAAGAAGAAGAAGAAGAATATGTATATTGGCTGATTTTATATAGATCTGTAAAATGTTTTTCCTTGTACTATATTGTTGTTTTATATATTCGAACAGTCTTTTGTTGACTTTATTATTTATTTCCAACTGTTGCATTTGTTCAGAGATCCATGTCTGTTTCTTCCGTCTAGATTTTTTTGGCTTGTTGCTTTTCTCTTCAGTATTGTTCTAGTTGTTCCCGATTTTCATGCTCCAGCCATTTATTCTCTCCATGTTTTTAGTTTGATTCTTTTGTGTTCTATTCCTTTTATATATCTTCATTATTGTAATGTCTCAGTTTCTGTTCCAATTATTCAGTATATTGTTGTTTTGTTAAAAGGAAGGCAACACCATGCAGTATACCATATACCAAAGCGGTCATCCATCCAAATATTAACCGCACCCGACTCTGCTTGACTTCGATGATAAGAAAGAGCCGGTATATTGGGTGCGGCTGTTGCCATGTACTGTTCATTAACTTTTATTTTAAAATGAATGCCATTATGTCAAATTTAAAATATCTATTCCTTAGGTGCAGCAACTTCATTGGAAATGTAAGAATACCATCTGTAACGCCTTACAGCGTAACCCAAAAAACCAGCAGCATGACATTTTATGAACGTCTCACGAACACTTTACTTTTCCTATACCACAAAGAATATGTATATTACCCACAGCAACAAAAAATATTGAAACAACACTTTGGCAATGAAATGGATCTTTACGAAGTTATGACCAGTACGAGTACGATCTTCCTCCTTCTAAACCAGTGTTTCCCAACCTTTTTATGCCATGTCCTACCTTAGCCATTCCAAAAATTCTTATGCCCCCCCCCCTATGTAACATGCACATACATAATTATTTTGAATATTAAAAAATCTAATTGTTCAACTTAGAAATTTAAATGATAGGTTTTAGGAAGACATCACTATATAGGAAATTGTTAACGAAACAGTTAAGTAAATTTTCAAAACATATAATTCAAGATTCAGATTCCAAATAATTTTAATGTACCAAGAAGATTTTTCTATATTAATTTATTATTATTTTAATTTAGTGAGATCCTTGCTCTTGATTCTGGATGCACAGATATTTTATATTAGGTTTCAATTTGGTTAGCTTCAGTCTTGTCTCCAAGTTGTTATAATACAGCTGATTTCTTTTTTACCAGTAAATCATTTACAGTATTAAATCGACCTTCAGCTAAATATGAAGATGCAAATTGTAGCAATAGCACATTTGGTTGAATTTGGGTATTTGATTTTGATTTCTGTTTTCCCACAAAGCCATGCCATCGCTCCTTTTATACTAAATAAAGTTTTAACTGATTCGTCCTTTTGCAATTCTATGAGTTCTTTTTGATAAAACCTTCTTATACTGCGTATTTGATATATCAGACAAATCCACTAGCATTGGCTGCATCATCCATGTTGGATAATCATTTGCTTTAAATCAGAATTTTTTTTTTAAATCGGCGCGTAGAAAATTCAGATGATTGACAATAATTAAGTAAAGCGGTATCAGTTATGTCACATTTTTGGAGACAATGAAACTGTTCAAAGTTTTTGTTGTTAATATGTTTCTGACATACTGAAGAGTTTTATTTGTTCCTTGAAGTTGCTTATTTAATATATTTAATTTTTCAAAGATTTCGGCTAAATAACTCACAAATACTTTACCATCGGTTATGTTAACAGATACTTAATTTCAGATTTGTTGCATAAAAAGTCACTAACAGTATCAGACAGTTCTATAAATCTTTTCAAGCAGTTCCCTTCAGATCGCGATCTTACTTCAGTATGAAGTAAAGTCTCACGTAGTCTTTATTTTTATTCTTCACAAGATAGCTTGAGCATTAACACACTTTCTTAAGAAATGTAGTACATACTTCACATAAAATAGGCGAGAATATTTTTGTTTTAGCTATCAAGTTTTCCCTATGAATAACGCATTTCACAAGAATCATTTATGGATTCGCATCTTTCATCAATCTTAAGCAAACATTTTTCTTGCTCATTATATAATGAGCACCATCAGTATCACAAGATGTTTTATTTTTCATTATTATAACCGTTTATAGAAGAACATTTCTTCAACAAAAAGCCCTGTCTTAATATAGCTTACATTAGTTATCAAAACTGCCTCAAATTCTCTCAAAGTAGATTGATCCATTTGCTGTAAGAAATTTCTTGTTTCCAGCTTTTCAACAAGTTGTTTTTCAATATATTCCAATTTGTCTACTCTTCTGCTAGCAGTTCTGTTACTGAGTGGCATAGTTTTTACATTTTTGTCATCTTTTTTGCAGTTTTAGTGATTAATAAAAATATTTGATAACTAGCCTCAAGAATACAATTATTAGTTGAAATATGAACAGTAAATAGAGACTTCAATATTTTTCACAGAAATCTAGGATTGCATTTAAATGGCCCATAAGTCGTGTCGAGAACATATTCGAATTGCCCCCCTTAACAATCAAATTGCCCCCATGTGGGGAGGGGGGCTCCACGTTGGGAAACACTGTTCTAAACTCTCACCCACTCACCACTGAACCTTCTTTGCTCACTAGCGCTGCTGTTGAAATTGGAGGATTCCATGTTTCTACCAGAAGAGTAGAATGGAACATCCACATAAGCCAAATGACAACAAATAGAGTAATAATGACGGCTAGAGACGGTTTCCCAATAAAAAGACGATCAGTGAGAAGACCAAGAAAACGATGGAATGACAAATTGTCATTGTGGAGGCACATTGAACAATAGACAGAGTCATGTCTACACAAAAAGAAGAAGAAGAAGAATATGTATATTGGCTGATTTTATATAGATCCGTAAAATGTTTTTCCTTGTACTATATTGTTGTTTTATATATTCGAACAGTCTTTTGTTGACTTAATTATTTATTTCTAACTGTTGCATTTGTTCAGAGATCCATGTCTGTTTCTTTCTTCTAGATTTTTTTGGCTTGTTGCTTTTCTCTTCAGTATTGTTCTAGTTGTTCCTGACTTTCATGCTCCATTCATTTATTTCTCGCCATGTTTTTAGTTTGATTCTTTTGTGTTCTATTCCTTTTATACAGGGTGTTTCATTAATAATTGTCCATATAGTAACTGGAGAAACCTTAGCACAAAATACGAAGATTTAACCTAAAACACTTAAATAAAATGTGGTTCATTACTGAGTTACAGGGTGTTTTATATAAAAAATTAAAAACTATTTTTTCTCAGCATTTTAAAACTATTCGACATATCCTTTTCATACTTAGCAGGAAGTATAGGTACTGTACAAACTACTAAATTATGTTAAACAAACGTTTCTGTCTATTACCAGAGGCGTACGACGGGGGAAAGTGAATGGTTGACCCTTTACAAATTCTACGCCACTGGCGGAATTGCTATTTTAATTCAATTTTTGGATTCTCCAATACTTTCTATGAAAATAATATACTCTTAATTTGTAACGATAAAGACATTAGTTTTCGAGATCTTTGAAGTTAAAAATGAAACGACACGGTTATTTTGATTAATGTATTGTGTCGCTTCATTTTTAATTTCAAATATCTCGAAAACTAATCATTTTATCGTTACGAATGAAGAGTATATTATTTATATAAAAAGTATTGAAAAATCAAAAAATTACACTAAAATAGCAATTTCGTCAGTGGCGTAGAATTTGGGAAGGGTCAACCAGCCACTATCCCCTGTCGTACGCCTCTGGTAGTAGCTAGAACCGTTTATTTATCTTAATTTAGTAGGGTGTACAGTACCTACACTTTCTGCCAAGTATGATAAGGATACGCCAAATAGTTTAAAAGTACTGGGTACAAATAATTTTTAAATTTTAATCATATGAATCACATCATAAACTAATCAAAATAACTGTGCCGTTTCATATTTAACTTCAAATATCTCGAAAAGTAATGACTTTATCGTTACCAATGAGAAGTATATTATTTACGTAGAAAGTATTGAAAAATCTAAAAATGGCACTAAAATAGTAATTCCACCAGTGGCGTAGAATTTGAGAAGGGTCAATCATTCACTACCCCCTGTCGTACGCCTCTGGTAGTATCTAGATACGTTTGTTTATCATAATTTAGTAGGGTGTATAGTAGTCTCACTTTGTGCCAAGTATGAAAACGATACGTCGAATAGTTTTAAAATTCTGAGCAAAAATAGTTTTTAAATTTTTAGATAAAACACCCTGTAACTCAGTAAGGAACCACATTTTATTTAAGTATTTTAGGTTAAATCTTCGTATTTTGTGCTAAAGTTTCTCCAGTTACTATATGGACAATTATTAATGAAACACCCTGTACATCCTCATTATTGTATTGTCTCGGTTTATGTTCCAATTATTCAGTATATTGTTGTTTTGTTAAAAGGAAGGCAACACCATGCAGTGTACCAATACCAAAGCGGTCATCCATCTAAATATTAACCGCACCCGACTCTTCTTGACTTCGATGATAGGAAAGAGCCGGTATAATTCAGTTTGGTATGGGTGTTACCGGCAGTATGCATTGGTTGCATATTGCAACTGCATATCCAATGCATACTGCCGGTAATAACATATGGTTCCGAAACCATAACGTTGACTAAACATTCTGCAAATAAATTGAGAATATCCCAAAGAAAACTGGAAAGAGCAATGTTGGGAATAACATAACAAGAAGAGATTTGGTATCACATAGGATAGTGAGAGAGGGCCAAAGTGACAGATGTCATAGAAACAATTATCAGCCAAATGGAGATGGGCTGAAGATGTAGCACGTTTAAATGATAACAGGTGGACCAAAAGACTCATAGAATGGAGACCTAGAGAAGATAAAAGACGCCGAGGTAGACCACCAAAAAGATGGATGGATGACTTGAGAAAAACAGTGGGAAATTGGATACACAAGGCACAAGATAGAGAACAATGGAAGAATATGGAGGACACCTATATCCAACAGTGGATGCAGTTGGGGAATGATGATGATGATGGCTGTGGCCATGTACTGTTAATTAACTTTTATTTTAAAATTCATGCCATTATGTCTAATTCAAAACATCTATTCCTTAGGTGCAGCAACCTCATTGGAAATGTAAGAATACCATCTATAACACCTTACAGTTTAACCCAAAAAACCAGCAGCATGACATTTTATGAACGTCTCACGAACACTTTACTTTTCCTATACGACAAGTACTACAAAGAATATGTATATTACCCACAGCAACAAAAAATATTGAAACAACACTTTGGCAATGAAATGGATCTTCACGAAGTTATGACAAGTACTAGCTTCCTCCTTCTGAACTCTCACCCCCTCACCACTGAACCTTCTTTGCTTACCAGCGCTGCTGTAGAAATTGGAGGATTCCATGTTTCTACTAGAAAGTTGCCTAACGATATCAAGAAGTTTTTAGACGATGCTAAGCATGGTGCAGTTTTAATCAGTTTTGGAACTAACATTGATATGAAGACATTTTCGAATAATACAATTGAGAGTTTGCTGAGAGCTATTCAAAATCTACCACAGCGGTTTATCTGGAAGTTTGATGCACTTCAAGTTCCTAATAAACCTGATAATTTGTTGATTTCAAAATGGCTACCTCAGTCGGATATTCTTGGTAAGTAGATAACTCATTTTCTTGATTTTTCTGATCAAAACTGATCTCTCTTCTATCGGATACGGATACCAAAATTATATTTTTTAAAACTTAGCAGCAGAAAAGTACCCTTTGTTTCATCACTTCTTCTTTTTCTTCTTCTTCTTCTTCCTAACTCAGGCGAGACTCGTTAGTCTCTTTAGATCTTTAGTATCATAAGACCTTTGTACCACACTCACACCCTGTTCTTCTTCTCAAACTCTGATGAGTTCTGTGGCCTCAACGAAGGCCAACAATTTTCTTATTGGTAGTTTTAGGATCTCTTATGGTTCAAACCTTATTTGATTAGTAAATTCTTGCCTTACATCACCTAGCACACTGCAATGGCATAATATGTGTATGGCAGTCGCTTCTCCATTTCGCACTTTCTGCATCATGGTTCATTCACTTTACTTAGTTTGTATATAGTCAACAGATATAAGATTTTTCTCGTGACACATCCCCTCCAGGCCGAAACCAAATTTTTTGAGTAGTATGGACATTGGACATCTATATTAATAACCTATATGTTTCCTGCAGCCCAATTTGATGATATACATAGTTATAAACAAATGCAGATCAAAAAAACGGTAAATTTTCGCTTTTTTCGTCTATTACTAAAAAGTAAAGCATTCTAAACAAATTTGACAATAAGAAACTCATAAATCATATAAAAAAACTTCAATATTGCGTTCGCTGAATATGTCTATCCTTTTTTGTTGCTTAGAAAATTGCAAAATAAGTCATAAATTTTGAGATTTTATAAATGTTCATAACTTATGTAAAAATTCAGTTAGAACCTTCTTATTACAGGGAATGCTGAGACTTCTTGTGCTTAAATTATAGTTTAAATTTCAAAGGAATTGGTCAAATAGTTTAAAAGTTATTTAATTTGTTTATCCCAAATTAATTTTTTTTGCAACACTATAATATGTAGTAGCAGTAATATTTAAGACAGTTTATGAAATAAGAACATTTATACTATTACCTTAATTAACTAAAAATGACAAAAAGTAATTTTAAACAGTGTAAAATTATTTTGCAAAAACATGTCCATTTTTTGCTTACTTATAAATAATTAGAATAACTTTTTAACCGTTACCCGTTGAAAAATTATTTTTCCATATTTAGAAAGACTGAATTTTTATATACATTTAGAAAGAAAAACAATTGTCCTAGGACAATTAGGCGAAGTTAGCCCCCCCCTTTTTTTAATTCACATGTTCTTGCCAAATAATTAAAATTATTTTTTGTTTTGTTTAATCTTGCAATATTTAGAATTATTTTTTGTCATTTTTTTAAAATTAAATTATTAGTGTATACCTTCTTCTTTTATAAACTATCCAAAGTATTACTGTAACTTCATCATTTTCTGACTTATAGTGTTGCAAAAAAAATTAATTTGGGATAAACAAATTACATAACTTTTAAACTATTTGACCAATTGCTTTGAAATTTAGGGTATGATTTAAGCACCAGAAGTCTCAGCATTCCGTTTAATAAGAAGATTTTAAGTTAATTTTTACATAAGTTATGAATATTTATAAGACTCAAAATTTATGATTTATTTTTCAATTTTCTAAGCAACCAATAAGGATAGACATATTCCGCGAAAGTCATATTGAAGTTTTTTATACGATTTATGAGCTGCTTACTCTCAAATTTGTTTAAAATGCTTAACTTTTTGGCAATAGACCGCAAAATTGCTAAAGCAAAAATTTACCGTTTTTTAATCTTCATTTGTTTATAACTATGTATATATATCATCAAAATCGGCTGCAGGAAACATATGTTATTAATATAGATGTCCATACTATTCAAAAAATTTGGTTTCGGCCTGGAGGGTGTTGTGTCACCAACAGGATATTTTTTTCCTTATTTCTCTGAACTAATAGGTGATTTCTTAAACGGCAATGTCGTCACCATTTCAGTGAACGTTTTGATGTCTCATTTATTGAGGTTCATCAAACTCAGTCAAAGTCAGTCAACTACTTCTCTTCAACTGTAAATGTTGGGTGAAAAAGTACCCATACCATGAACAAAAATTTTATGTGTTTGTAATGTTGGAGTGGCTATTTTACATGTATTTATTTTTTCATCCTCCGAAGTTGCACAATAGACAACTGCAACATTAGATTTACATATTGTAATGCATTTTTAATATCCAATGTTCAACACGATGCGCACACACACAACTCTAAGTAGTGGTATTTCTTTTTTATACATTGACCATTAGCTCCGAAGATGACAATTTTGTTGAAAGCGCTTAACTAAGAAAAATAAAATACCTTTACACACTTTAATGTACGAATTTTTTTCACTTCCTTTATTCATTCAAGTGTGTACAAAATTTATCATTTTTTCGACTATTATTTTTTTAGTCTGGATTTGCCCTTGAGTGGTTCTTCATTTATTTTGATTATTATTTATCAGCCATTTATGAACCTCGTTTTTCGTAGCATCTTTAGTGATGCCACAGAAAGGTTCTGGGTTTTCAAAAGTTTCTCTCGAGCCTTGTTTCTGAACATACTGCTCGTTCGTTCCCATGCACCCCTTCATGACCCGGCACCCATATTAAAGACACTTTATTGTCATTTGACAGGTTGTTGAGGAGATCTTTGCAGTTTCTCACCAGTTTTAATTTGGTGAGAGGATTCTTTACAGCCAGAATAGCCGATTGGCCATCTGTGTAAATGTTGATTCTCTTAGTTTTAGGATCTTAATCATTGCATCAGTGCAGGCCACCAAAGCTAAAATCTCAGATCTCAAAAATACAATATTTATGTTATGTACATTTCTCCATTTCATTTCCTTGAAATAAAAAGACCAAATCATTATAGGTATTAGAGATTTTAACTTAAAATTTGTTTATTTTTAGCCCATCCAAATGTAGTCGCATTCGTTTCCCATTCCGGACTTATAAGTATCACAGAAGCAGTACACCATGGAGTGCCACTTGTTGTTGTTCCTATATTCGGTGATCAACATATGAACGCCCTTAGAGCTGTTGAGAAAGGCATTGCAGTTAAAATTGAATTCTCTAAATTGGATGGAGACACTCTTCTTGGCGGAGTTCAGAAAATCATAAATGATAACCAGTAAGTAGTTTTTATATCATCAGCTTGTTTAGAACATCTTAGTGGATGAATTAATACTGTATATGATCAGCTCTTATCAACTAAGTATGTTAAAATTAATTCAAAATAACAGATAAGAACATAACTTAGGATTACCTATGGTATTTATTGATTTTAAAAAGGCATACGACTCCATAAACCGAAGGATACTATAAGAACCCAGGAGAACATTAAAAATACTAGAAAAGAGTATAACGCTAGTGAGAACTAAACTATTTAATAACATATACCACGACGCGACTGTCAAATTCCTGAATTCCTGATGAATGGTTAATGTTCAATATTATTTTATTTATATAATTTATTAGTGTCATATTGTATTTGTGGTCAGTTGGGCAATCTACGACACAAAATTTTGACCTGTTCTCTTATCTCTAATAAAGTAAATATGTTTTTAAATTCACTGTATTCTTTGACTGATGTCCACCATCCCATTAATTTAAATTATTTATTAACATTAGAAAATAATGAGTTGGTATACCGATTATTGTATAAACATATTTTAGATATTAAACTTAAATTGTAATAATTGTAAAATATAGAGTAAGTATTTCTTGTAAATTGTTATATGTTAAAAGAAAAGAAAAAAAAAAGAAAAAAATATAAATAAAAAAAATAAAAAAAAGAAAGAAAAAATATAAAAAAAATATATACAAAAAAATATAAAAAAAAATAATATAAAAAAAATAATAGAAAAGAATATATAATAATTAAAAAAATATAATAAAAAAAAATATGTAGATAAAAATGAATGACGAACTTGGACAGTCCATAGTAAAAAGCTTTCGAATTAAGTAGAGGGCTAAAGAAGAATGTTGCAGTTTTTGCTGTGGAACTCTGAGAACATCATTTAGAAAAAAATAAATAAAAAAAATATACCTACTATAAAACATCATTAAAAAAATACAAAAATAAATATTTATTAGTAGAATTGTTTATTAGAGATTAATATTAGTATTAGTTTTAGGATTAGATACGAAAAAATGACTAATAAAATAAAAAATAGTAAAATTGGCGAATGGATTTAGTGTCCGCACTCATATAAACCCAAACAAACAACAACAATAGTGTCATATTGTTTTGATGTTTCGAAAATTGTTATGTCAGTTATTAATCATTAAAATACAATCTCTTGTCAAATACCTTGAACAATTTTTCATATTATGTAAACTACGTGCACAATACAATAGAATTGGCGACGAGAATAAAGAGAACTCACGATGGCAGCAGTACTAGTGAATACATTAAAAAATTTTCAAATTCAGCAAGAGAATATTACAAGGCAAATTATGGCAAGATCCAGCACCGACCAAGTGGATACCAAAGGAATGTCCTTGCAACCATATGACGAGTTAAATGAAACTTTTGAAGCTTATTTACAACATTTAGAAAATTTCTTTGCATTACGTAAATTAACTGATGATACACCTGAAAACGATCAAAAAAGTGTACAAATTCTTATCAATTGTTTGGGACCTAAGATTTATTCAACTTTAACAACACTTACAACATCAGATTTACCATCTGCCAAGAAGTATAGTGAATTAATCGGGTTGTTGAAACAACATTTATGCCCAAAACCAAATGAAATAACAGAACAGCATAATTTTTTTTTTTCAAGGAATCAGCGAGAAGGTGAATCAATTACACAATATCAAGCAGAGCTTAAGCATCGGACGGTAAATTGTAATTTTAGATGTGGAAACTGTAAAAAACCCACTGCTGATACTTATTTACGGGGTCAGTTTATAAGAGGGGTACGTTCAAATGAAATTAGAGAAAAACTTTTACAAGTCACTACAACAAGTCACAAATCCACATTAACAGATGTTGTTGTAGTAGCTTCTTCCATTGAAGCATCAAAAATTGAATCACGTTCTATGCAGACTTCCGAAAATCTAAATAAAATTTCAAAAGTAAACAGAAATTCAAATTTCAGTTCATATATGTCTCGTCCTGATCCATCAAATTTAAAACTAAGCTGATACAGATGTGGTCAATTTCACAAACATTCAGAGTGCTTAGCAAATAATTTCTATTGTAAATTTCGTAAAAAACGTGGGTATCTAGAATCTGTTTGTTTTAAGAAACAAAATGGACAATTTAGAAGTTCTAATGCAATGGAAGTTTTGGAAGAATATTCAGGAAACACTTACAATGACTGCGAAGAATTTTTGATGATAAATTCTATACATCATAATACAGATATACTAGATAAAATATTATTACAGCTATCAATTGAAAATGTACCTTGCAAATTTGAATTTGATACAGGGGCTGCAGTATCAACTTCCTCAAGCACATTTTTTAAAAATCTTAATATAAACAATCAATGATAAACAACGGACATTAAGCTTCGAACCTATACAGGTGAGATCATTGAGCTTCTCGGTGAATGCAAAGTAAATCTACGCTACAAAAATCAGCAGGCTACAGGAAGATTGTTTGTACTACGTAACAACGTTACACCTATGTTCGGCAGAGAATGGTTACGTTTGTTCGAAATTAATTGGAAACAAATTAACAATTTGGAAACTAACTTCCAGTATTCTGAAGAAATTTTAAAAAATAAGCTCTCCAAAGTTCTTAAAGATTATGATGATTTGTTTTCTCAAGAAGTTGGACTAATAACAAATTATATATTATGTTCTTTTCAACTTCAAGAAAATACACAACCTGTTTATGTTAGAGCTCGACCAGTTTCTTTTGCCCTTAGAGAAAGCGTTGAAGAAGAAATTGATCCATTAGAAAGAATAGGTATCATTAAAAGAATAACCTACTCTAAACGGGGAACCCCTGTAGTAACGATTGTTAAAAAAAATGGAAGGATTCGTTTGTGTGCAGATTACAAAATGACTATAAATCGTTGTATTATCAATGATAATTATCCAATACCTCGAATTGAAGATATTTTTGCAAAAATGAATGGTGGTGCGTATTCCTGTACCTTAGATATAAATCAAGCATACTTGCATATGCCTGTTAGTGAAGAAAGCAGTCTACTACAAGCAATTAGCACATCGAAAGGAACATATAAGATCAAACGTTTAATGTTTGGAATTAAAACAGCTCCTAATAACTGGCAAAGATTTATGGATCAAACATTACAAGATATAAAACGTGTTGGATGTTTCTTTGACGACATTGTTATAAAGGGATCTTCACCAGATGAATTACTTCAACGACTTCAAATTGTTTTTAATCGACTACGTAACAGTGGCCTTCATCTCAATAAGGAGAAGTGTCAATTTTTCAAAACCTCAATTTCATACCTTGGCCGTACGATTGATAAAAATGGATTACATCGAATGCAAGAAAATATCGAAGCAATAATTAAAAGTCCAAAACCTTCTAATGTCATATTTCTCGGTCTTGTAAACTATTATCATCAATTCATTCCAAACCATACTTCAAAATTAAATCCTTTACATAAATTATTACAAACTGATGAAAATTTTGAGTGAAATAAAGATTGTGAAGAAAGTTTTTAACAATTAAAGGAAGAAATTATTATTCCAAAAGTTTTAACACCGTTTGACGTCAATTTGCCAGTTACATTGGCTTTACGTTTAGTCTATTATTCCAACTTTTTGTCTGGTTTCAAGTACAATATTATAACCAGAGCTACAAACGATCATGCAAATATACATTACTTTTCAAGATGTTGTTAAGAAAGCCAAGGAAATTACGAAGAGATAGATACTGACAGTGCTTACGCTTACTTTCTTAATGAAATTAACACCTTACCGGTTACAAGGGATGCCATTAGATCAGAAATCCAAAAAGATTTTGAGTGCGCCAAACTTTTAAAGGAAATAAAAACTGGGAAAATAAGTTCCGATGTAGCACATGAGTACTCACTAGAAGATGGTTGCATTTTATATAGCAACAGAATTTTAATTCCAAGAAGTCTGCGCCAACTTGTTCATCAAGACCTACATGAAGCACATACAAGAATTGTCCAAATGAAAGCACTTGCACGTAGTTACGTTTGGTGGAGTGGAATCGATAGAGACATAGAACTGGTGAAATCATGTCGAAATTGCTGTTTAGTTCAAACAAGTCCAAGGAAAGTTCCTTTTCATTCTTGGGAGTATCCTAAAGAACCATGGTTTCGTCTTCACATTGATTATGTTGGACCAGTTTTAAATACACACCTTACATATTGAAATTGTAAATACAACGAGGAGAACTGTTCAATATTATTTAATTTATATAATTTATTAGTGTCATATTGTTTTGATGTTTCGAAAATTGTTATATCAGTTATTAATCATTAAATACCTTGAACAATTTTTCATATTAAATTACGTACAAAACACAATATAATTGGCGACGAGGATGGGATAGTTAACATCTATCTTTTTACCTTACCCAAGATAAATAATCCTAAATATTGCGATCAGCATCGATCATGGGATATGGACATGAGACTGTGGGCACTATGGACAACTGAAGGTGTAAGGATTGGAGGGAGCATCATTAATAACATAAGATTTCCAGACAATACCGCAATAATGGCAGAGAATATAGACGATTTACAAATTGTCTTGAAGAAATCATTAACACAGAAAGCAAAAAGATGGGACTAACAATGAATATAGATAAAACTAAATACATGGTGATCTCAGAAAACCCTGTTGACAACATACATCTGACATTGGAGGATAAACCTCTAGAGGGGGTCGACAAGTATAAATACCTCGGAGCAATTATAAAATCACAGTTAGATCAAGAGGAGATAGGGGTCAGAATATAAATAGCTCGAAAAGGATTTATAAAATATATTTATTTATTTATTTATTTATACGGGCAAGCCCAATTCGGTAATACATTAATAAGATATTGATAATTACAGTGTTGAATATATAAGAATAAAATGAGAGAGTACGAAACATTTAAAAAGACATGACAAAGTAAAATAATTACAAAACATTAATTACTAACAAATAACAAGGTTATGACATTGCTAAATATTTAATTTGGTTAAATGGTTCTTAAAAACATCAACAGTTACCAAAAAGTAAAAGGTCACCTAGGGAGTTAGCAAGTCTTAGTGTTCTAGGAACAAAAGTAAAATATGAGTAATTATATCTATGAAAAGAAATATGAAAGGTTTGAATTTGTCTTGTTGATCGTGGTGGAACAAACAACAATATTTTAGCAAGGAGTTCAGGGCAGTAATATATGCCATTGATAATATTAAAATAATACTGTAAGATCTTTACGCTTCCTACGGAAAGCCAGAGAAGAGATATTCAAAAATCGTTCCATATCTGTATAATTATAATTGATGTGTTTTTTGAACCCAATATATCTAAGAAAATTATGTTGAACACTATCAAGTTTGTTCTTGAGGTGTAAATAATGTGGGGACCAAACTGGAGAACAGTAGTCAAGGTGCGTCCTGACTAAAGAAAAATAGAGCATTTTAATAGCGAACACGTTCGTGAAATCACGAGTTGTCCTTTTAACAAAGCCAAGCATTTTCATGGATCTTTGAGTAATATTGTTGATGTGATGGTTAAAGCTCAGAGAGGAATCAAGAACAACACCTAAATCTTTAATTGAGTCTACCGTATCCAATAATTGATCATTTATGGTATAATTAAATACTGATAAATGATGATTCCGACAAAACCGGATAATGTGACACTTGTTGACATTCAAATCCATCCCATTATCAAGACACCAGTTGGCTAAATTATCTAAATCTGATTGCAATGATATTGCATCATCTTGATTATTAATGATTTGATAACATTTAAGATCATCAGCGAATAAGAGAGCAGAAGTGTTAGAGAAGCAGGTGACGATGTCGTTAATATACAGGTTAAACAAAAGTGGACCCAAATGAGAGCCCTGAGGTACACCAGAGGTTACTAGAAAAGTGTTGGAGTAATGATGATTAACCCTAACCTGCTGTGTTCTATTTGTTAGGTAACTGCCCAACCACTTCAACACAGAACCTTCTATGCCATATAATTTGAGCTTATGTAACAAAAGATCATGGTTCACCCTATCAAAAGCCTTGGAGAAGTCAGTATACACTGAATCAATCTGCAACCCCCTCTCCAAAGCTCCAGACAAGGTATCAACATAAAGCAACAAACTAAGTTCTGCTGATTTACCACAAGAAAATCCGAACTGTTGAGAATTTAGTATCCAAGAGCAGTCATAATTAAGGTAATCAGTAACAATACTCTCAAATACCTTGGGAATTGTGCCGAGAATAGAAATAGGACGATAATTCGTTATGTCAGCTTTATTACCTGCTTTGTAAATTGGAGTGACATAGGATAGTTTCCAAAAGTCAGGAAATTCCCCCAACTGAAAGGATTTATTAAAAATATGATAAAGCGGCCGAGACAGAATAAAATAGAATCGTTTAAGAAAAATGGGAGAAATACCATCTGGCCCAGGTCCCTTATTGACATTAAGAGTTGAAAGTTTTTCGTATATTTTTTAAATTGGTATAATATAGGAAGATACACAGACCTTAGACTGTATTAAATTGTCATTATGCTTAAGAGTTTTATTACTAAAAACTGAAGAGAAATGGCTAGCAAATAAATTTGCAATATCGTTGCCATTAGAGGCTAGTGTATTGTTGAGTGACATTGAGACAGGCATACTATTATTTTCTTTCTTACTGTTTACAAATTTCCAAAAATTTTTTGGATTAGCTTGGATCGAAATCTCAGTTGAATGTATATAATTAGCATAACAATTTTTTGATAAAATTTTGCACTGAGCTCTAAGTTGACTAAAACCTGCATAATTCTCAGGAGACCTGTTACTCTTGTAAATTAAATGGGCAGTCTTTTTGTCACGTATTAATTTTGTAAGTTCACTAGAATACCAACCAGGAAATTTCTTTGTACAAACTTTTTTCAATAGAACATACATATTAAGCACACAGTAAAGAATATCATAGAAAGTACCTATCATCTCGGAAAGTTCTTTATCACTTATAAGACTGTCCCAATCAATTGTTTCTAAGTATTGATAAATGCAAGGAAGATTAGCTTTATGAAAATCATAGTAGTATTCACCATCGCCTGCAGTAGTGTTTTGATCAAAGTGTAGCTGTAAGATAGTTTCAAGTGGAGGTTATCACAAGCTCTTCTGATGAGAGAACAAGGTCTAGAATAGCGCCTCTAGAATTGACAATGTTATTTGATTGGAATAGATTATGAAGAGCACACATATTTGAGATAACACCAATCGCCTCCGTTTCTGCAAACGATGTATTAGGTTTAGCAGTTGCCGATGAGCAAAAGTCTTCAAGTTCCCAATCAGCTGATGGCAGGTTGTAGTCACCAAAGAGGTATAATTTAGAATTTGAATATTGTTCACCTATACTAATAAGCTGATCAAAGTGCACTTGGTACTTGTTAGGTGTAGACTTTGGTGGAATATACAATGCACCCAAGATAAACTTACCACACAAGTGAACAAAAAGTTGCTCAATGGAGGAATCTGACGGAACAATTTTTACGGAAATTTCTTCTTAGTGGCTATTAAAACTTTTTGGTGGCTTTTACAAATTTGCTAGATTCAGGTGTACGATCTTGTCTAAAAATGTTGTAATTTGTCAATCCAAGTTCAGCATCATTGAAATCGGCAGTAAGCCAAGTTTCTGTAAAAATGATTACATCGTAGACACAGTTTGACACATTAATACTTAAATCAGTTAATTTGGTACGGAGTCCTCTAACGTTTTGGTAATAAAGAGATAGCTTGCCCGGCTTTAGTGGTTTTTTTGGTTCCTTTGGACAATTTTTGGTACGTTATTGATATATTTAATTATTAGATCTTGTTCACCTGCATCTTGACGGGCTAGTAGTTCAGTCTTGACGGTGTCAAACAGTTTCCGTTGAGTAGGTGTTTGGTCAAGAGATATGAAGATATTTTTCTCTCGACTAACCTTTATCTTGTTTTTAATTATCAAATGAACATCCTCATTTGAAGATAATATTAATTTGAGTGGTCGATGCCCATTTTTGTTTTTCTTGCCAAAACGTACCATTTTCATACCATCCAATTTAACAGAATCATCAGCAGTAGATAGAATATTTTTCACTTGTTCAACGTCTTCAGGAGTATTGGTTCAGGAAGATTAAATATGAGTAAATTGTTTGATCTCTTTTGACGTTCGTGTAATTCATATGTTACTTCCTCCATCGAGAAGGATGCTTTTTCCTTGAGTTTAGAGATGTCCCTTTTTAAAGTAGTGACTTCCTTTTAAAGGCTTTCCATTTCACGTAAAATCTTCGGTACACTTTTAAAAGAAGAGCGACATTCATTGCAGAAATAGATAAGAGTTCTTTTCTGCAGTATAACTGCACGAAGTTCAGAGGCGGTTAATCTTGTGCAATCTTCAGTTGGATGTGAGACTACGTGACAACTGTCACAAGCGACATACTTATCCCCAAGTTTGTCCCTGCAGCAGTAACAAATGCCAGCCATTTACAGCGAATCAATCAGCCTAGGTCACAAATTATAAGTTATCTCCTGGACTATAACAGAAAACCATAAAGTGATTAACTGCTATCAGATGTTTTGCTTATTGTTTTGTTTTTGCACTTTTTATTGCAAAAAGTGATAGAAATATGTTCAAAAACAGTATTGTATAACCACTATAAATATGTATAAATTTTCTTTTGACCAGTGAAGAAAATACTACTGATATCACTGGCGAAATAGCGAAATTTTTAAACGACTTCCAACCACATGAAATCAATAAAAACTAACACAGACAATCAACACTGCCATTATCGACAATTTCTTAACTGTTATTTCATAACATTAATATAAGTCAATGTTTACAAATAAGAAAATGAGTTTGGTCATCAGATAAAGGTTCGCTGAATGTTACGTTTGGTCGCAGCTACTATATGGGGTAGAAGCATGCACTCTGAAAGCTCAATCCGTAAAAAAAATGGAGACATTCGAAATGTGGCTATATAGGCGTATTTTGAAAATTCCTTGGACTGCAAAAGTCTCAAACGAAGAAGTGTTAAGACGAATTGGACATGGCAGGACGTTTATGAACACAATTATTAAAATAAGAAAAACATCGTATCTGGGCCACATACTTCGAAACGCTAAATACTCTCTGCTACACGTCATCATGCAAGGAACAAGAGAGGGGAAAAAGGCTTAAGAAGAAAGAAGAAATCTTAGCTGAGGAATATCAGAAATTTGACTAACCTCGTGATTGCCAACCTTCGTTAGAAAACGGCACAAGAAGAAGAAGAATGGGTAAAAATTGATTGCGCCGAGTGTTATTTTTTACTCACATAGAACATAAGAAAGAATGTGTGTGTACTTTGTACGCACGTAAGAAGTTATACTTCTTACCGGGGAACCGGGGATCTCTCAATATCCGGTCACACGCTCTACCACTGAGCTATATTCCCTTTGCTTTGACAGGTTACAAGATTTCTCATACATACTGACAAATTTAATAGACCAAGTGAAGTATACAAAAATACTTTAAATATACCTAAATATAAATCTACTATTATTATAAAATATCTTATTCCCGAGGAAGACAAATCCAAAAACACAAAAATTATAATAAATATATTTACTAAAAACAGTAATAATATATTATTTTCACGCACACCTTATTTTTGCGCTACATAAAGATGTAGCGATTAATACCATACTATCGGTGTGCGCATGCGCCAGGGAATGTAAAAATTCACCCTCGTGCCAAAAGAAATATAACTTCAAAAATAAAAAAAAAATGATTGAAATCATCTTCCTTAGTCTCAGCATCCGTTATGGCTTGCAAATTGTAGAAGCTTGGAGGTGTAACCAGAGAAGGTTCTCATTGTTTTCAGTCTGGTGGGATGTAGAGTATCAGAGAGGGCAGCATATGTGCCTCCTGATGAGAGACTAATAAGTTTCGAAACCGGTAGAGGTGCTTGCTGCATTCTCTGGTTGGACTAGAATATGATGCGGCTGTATTTTCGTTTTGCAACGAGACTGAAAATGGTTATTCATTTTTGAAAAAAATTTAATTCTGACAGTGGGGCATTGTGCCTATCTTAACTGGAGGTACCTTTGTTGGGTTTTAAGACGTAGTTGATATCCAATAATTTAATGTAATATTCATAGAGCATAGAGCTTCAGTGAAAACGCGCCATCGAGTTTTATTTTGAGCTAAGACCTTCACCTCATTCCAACACTCTCCTTGACCTCTTATCTCGTCCATGATTCTCCAAGTTTGTGCTGGGCGACCTCTTTTTCTTTTTCCTTGGGAATGCCAACTCTAGGGCAGTTTTTGTAATACTGGAACTATCTTTTTGGAGTGTGTGACTGATCCAACCCCACTTTCTGGACTTTATTTAATTTTCTACCCTCTTTAGTTGGGTCAGGTGTAGCAGATCTTCATTTCTGATAATGTTTGGGCCAGAAAATATAAACAATTTTTCGTAGACATTTGTTAACAAAGACCTGCACTTTGTCTGTAAGGGTTTTTGTTACTTTCCAGGTTTCACATTCGTAGAGTAGAACAGACATGACATTTGACTGGAATATTCGGATCTTTGTCCTTGTAGTGTACTCGCTAGACCTCCAAACAGAGTTGAGCATGCTGAATGCTTGTTGAGCTTTTCATATTCTCATACGAATATCGTCTTCTGTACCTCCGTTTTCTGTTATGACACTTCCAAAATACCTTAAGTTTTCCACATTTTCAATCTGCATGTTGTCGATAGTAAATAGCGTGTTGTTCCTTGCATTTATTCTAATGGACTTGGTTTTACTAATATTACTTTTCAAACCTATTTTATTGGCTTCAGTGGAAAGTGTTTCCAATTGGTCAGCCACATCTTGGAACCTTTGTCCTATATCGTCGGCGTATTCTAAATCGCTTAGGCGTATGGTTAACGTCCATTGTACCCTTCTTGTTTCGGAGTCTAGTTTGGAGAGAATATCAATGGCTAAAAGGACATGTATGTCCAAAATTGATGTTTTCGGTAAAATCAATTTAAAAGTTTGAGTTATCCGTGACAAGCCGTACATACTTTAAAAGTACCAAAATTACAGTTAAGTTCGTGTTAAACCTTTCTTTTATATATTATTCAGTTCTATTTCTGTAAGGGTTAAATGTTAATCACATTTAACAAGCTAAAAGTAACCCCCTGTATGGACATACAATAAGTGTGAAGTAAAGCATGGACATACAATATGTTATTTCCATACTGCAATTGTGAAACTATCATAGACTCAGGTTTAAAATATGTAGTATTGGTAGTACAAGTAGTACAAACACAGACTTGTGCAACACATACCATAGGTTGACGACCTCCAACAATATGGACCAAATATTGTATCTTTGGACATACAATAAAATAGTCGTTTGGTTTTATTTTGTGAACAGCATTTTGTGTGACAAATATTGTATTATTGGACATATAACATTTGTGCTCTAAGTTTATGGTACTATTAATGGTCATGTCTTTAATGCTACTATAGTAACTAGCAAACCGTTCTAAGAGGATATACAATATTTGAGCACAATAAAGATTTTATCTCGACTGGTACAGACCATGGGCATTTTAAACAAAAATGGACATACAATATTTGTCCTCTTAGCCATCGATATAGTCTATAGTCTATAGCTATGATATCTAATTATTATTATTATTTTATTATTTCAGATACCAAAAGAATGCCAAGGAAATCTCCAAGATGTTCAGAGATCGACCCGTTCATCCAATGGACTTAGCGGTACATACAATTGAATACGTCTTGAAGTTTAATCCTGAGAGGCACTTTAGAAGTCCTGCATTAGATCTCTCTTGGTTCCAGCTCTATTTACTAGATATTGTATTTGTTGTTATTGTTGTAACAATGTTAATTACAAAGATTGCAAAAAGAGATGTCCGAAATAAAAAAGTGAAAGCATCCTAAACATAAATTCGTGTTTTATTTTGTGCGAGAAAACGGATTATGGCGTAGACGCTATAATTTTGAGCTTTAAAACCTTTATAGTGAGCCTGGTATTCAGGGGCGTAACAGAGGCGCCCGCAGCATGAAGCTTGCGGGGGCCCCAATGTGTCAGGGGCCCCATCTTGTCGTCTAATATATGTAAAAATGTGTTATTGTTAAATTATTTTACGCATACATACGCAACGTTTTTTAAGCAATACAGTATTGAAAATGAAGTTGCCCATCAGATAGATACAATGTATCGTATGTATGTATTGTATGTATTAATAAAATTGTAGATATATTCGCTGATAGTAGTGCACGAAGAAAGTTGTTGAAAGATTAAAAATGTAAGTTGTCATAAACAGTGCATGAATACACTATTAGCCCAGTAAATGACCGTTTTGGAGTGTAATTTTCAGCGTCACGACGTATTTGCTTGATTATTTCATTCATAGGAGATTCTGACCAATAGAAAGCTACAGAAATCTGAATTAAATCGATAATTTTTGATAATCTCCCGTCGTTAAATATATTACGTCAGATGCTCTTCGTTGCTACGAAAAAATACATTCAGTGACATTAATGACAATTAATGTTTTAAAAATTATAAAAGTGATGACTTTCAATCGTCAAATATTTATAAAAACTGTGTGTTTAATGGTACTTACATAAATAAATTACAATAAAATTTTGGTTTTGAACAGTTTTATTCATGAAATAATCGCAACAAATTGCACTCGACCTCTGAAATTAATATAGAAGTTTTGCTCTCGTGACACTTTGACATATATTTAAAGTTTAAATTAAAACTGTCAAAGTGTCACTCGGGAAAAATTCAATAATTTCAGAGCTCTTGTGCAATTACTACTGATTATTTCATTTATAGGAGATTCTGACCAATAGAAAGCTACAGAAATCTGCATTAAATCTATAATTTTTGATAATCTCCCGTCGTTAAGTATATTACGTCAGATGCTCTTCGTTGCTACGAAAAAATACATTCAGTGACATTAATGACAATTAATGTTTTAAAAATTATAAAAGTGATGACTTTCAATCGTCAAATATTTATAAAAACTGTGTGTTTAATGGTACTTACATAAATAAATTACAATAAAATTTTGGTTTTGAACAGTTTTATTCATGAAATAATCGCAACAAATTGCACTCGACCTCTGAAATTAATATAGAATTTTTGCTCTCGTGACACTTTGACATAATTTCACTCGCCTTCGGCTCGTGAAATTAGAACTGTCAAAGTGTCACTCGGGAGAAATTCAATAATTTCAGAGCTCTTGTGCAATTACTACTGACAATTTGGATTTAGATTCTACTTATCATCCACTTCAAAGTTGGAGTTGTGTCGTTGGTTGCTTTGACTTTGGGGGTGAAAGTCACCCAGGGGCGTCATTTGATAGGGGGCAGGGGGGGCTTTTGCCCCCCCGAGACACTGAAAATTACTGAAATTTACAAAAAATAGATCAATTTTGTATTATGTTTGCATATAAATGTATTGTATATATAATGCTTGCCCCCCCCCTATCAAAATTTCAAATGACGCTCCTGAAGTCACCTCTTCTCGGGGGGTAAAAAATATACGTTTAAAATAGGTCCGGAAATGGATATATTGACTAATTATAAGCAACTTTTGTTCTATAGAGCTTCTTTATCTAAGTCAATTCTTTTCAAGTGACTTGCGAGTGAAAATGTTTATTTTTCAACAAAAAAACCACGTATTCTAACGAATTTTCGCAAATAATTCAAAAAATAAGTATTTTAGCGAATTAAGTATTATCGAAAAATTATCGAAAAAATATTTTAACAAAAATGTAGCTTATAAAAAACAAAAACAAAAAAATGATGTACCTATTCATGAAGTCTATCGACACAGTAAAATGAAAGTTGTAGCTCATAAAACATTGTTCTTATTAGTTCAATTTCAAATCGAATATGTCAACGTAAAATAACCAACAAACAAAGCACTTTTCGGGGAAAACTCATTAAAACTTTTTTTTTGCTGTTTAAAAAAGAGCTTTATTTTTATTTTTTATAGCATTTTATAGCAAGCTTCTAGCATCAAAACTAAGCGAGTTAAGCTCAAAATAAAATATGCCCCTTTTTTGCTAAAAAAAAGCGTGAAGATCTCCTCTAAGTTGGATCGGTTCGAAGTTCTTATTTTTGAAAAAGATTGGTTTTATAGTAAAAAAAGTTTTTTTTTGAAAAAATCTCAAAGAGTAAAGAAATGTAGGTTTTGCTTTTAATAAATATTTTGGTTTTATTTTGTTTTTCTGTAAGACAAAAATTGGCTAAGATATGGCTGTTCAAAACTTGCATACACTTGTAATTGGTGACCCGTTAGAGCCCTTTCAAATAAAACTCATTCAAAAATATGCACTTTGAACCGGTGAAACTTACAGGTCATATAAAAAAAGTTAAGTAATTTGTAAAGCGGTAATGATTAGTTTCATTTGGGTTATATTGGGTGAGTTGATAGTGGGAGATTTTAACATTTTTTTTTACCAAAAAATGCTTTAACTGTATTTTGAGTGGAACTCGCTTAGTTTTGATAATAAAAATTTTTAAAAGAGTAAAAATACCTAAAACTATTTTTTAAACGCTTTAAAAAATTTTTAATGAGTTTTCCCCAAAAAGTGCTTATTTTTTTGGTTATTTCACGTTGAAATATTCGATTGGGAATTTGAGGAATAAGAACAATTTTTCATGAGCTACAAATTTGCATTTACTTGGTTGAAAGACTTCATTTTTGTATCAGCAACATTTTTGCTACTTACGAATACTTACTTTTTGAGTTATTTGCGAAAACCGCTTGAAAACGTGGTTTTTTTGTTGAACACTGTTGGAACATTTTCACTCGTAAATAACTCAAAAAGTATTGACTGGCCAACTTCGGTGGTAACATTGAAAATAACATGGTATCGCCTTATTTCACGTTCACTTACTGAGCTATAACACATATAAGTTTTTGTTAAATACACATGTCGCATTTAGTAATATTTTAAAGGGGGCCCCATTTCCAATTCTGCGAGGGGGGCCACGGATTTTGTTACGCCACTGCTGGTATTGGTAGATCTATCAAAATAAACAGGCTGCGGTGGCTAGGCCACTTAGAGAGAATGAATGAGGTGAAGCCGTCGAAACACATTTATAGCCAGAGACCGGATGGAGTGTGGAGAAGAGCAAACCTAGAGCACGATTTAAGAACCAGGTGGAAGACGACTTGTGAGTGATAAGAGTGAGAAATTGGAAAACCAAGGCGAAGGATAAGAAGGAATGGAAGCTGATTCTGGAACAGGCCAAGACCCACTATGGGTTGTAGAGCCAATGATGATGATGTTTTATTTTGGCGATACATTGCTGGATCAAGGCACTTTCTTGAAGGGTTTTTTAATAAATATCTCATTTATTTTGCAATGTGTAAGTTTTTTATAAGCAACTCTGCTTGTTCATGGGCAAGTTGATACCTCTATAGAAGGTTATCACTCTATATTTTACGCGGTCGGCCGATACTTCTACCGCTTGGTGATTTATATCTTGATATTTTGACCACACGTGTCTCTCCCATTCTGGTTATGTGGTTGTTCCATTCTTTTTTTCTATTTAGTGTCCATTCGTTTATACACTGTACGTTACATTGCCTTATTTTTTTTGTTTTTTTCCTGGAAGCCGTCTGTTGTGAACCGGTTGTACTGCAGCCACTTGGCTTATTGTACACATTCCATTCGTTTATGAAACCCCTTCCAGAATTCTGGAGACCTGTACCAGCTTGTACAGGTCTAGTGGGTGGCTGCCATATAAATTTGGAGTCACTTCGATGTCTCCGAAAAGTGTTTGCCGCCTCTGATCCAATTCTTCACAGTCATTGAAAATATGGTTGACTGTTTCAGGCTCTCTGTTACAGAGTCTGCAGCTCAAGTCTCCTTGAAACAGCCCCATTGTATGCAGGTGACCCTTCACTGACGCATGTCCAGTGAGGAAACCTGTTTTGACTCTGAGCTGATTCCTGCTTGTTTTCAGCAGTAAGTCAGCCCTACTAGCACATGTCCGTCCGATATACATCTTGCCATGTGTTTGACCGGGTACACTCTCCCAGTGTGAGTTGTGTTGGCTTCGAATCCAGGCTTTTTGAAGTTATACTTCTTTAGGTGCGATTTCATTGAGGGTGAAATTTTATTAATCTGCGCGCATGCGCACACCGGCAGTATGGAGTTAGTTACTAAATGTTTTAATTTATGTATGTATCAGTCCAGAAAAGGTGTGGAAAGAATATATTAGTGTTTTTAAATATATTTTTCTACAAACGTGTTAAAAACGCAATTTATAGCACTCCATAGGAGCGTTAAAAATGCTACTTGAAAGCACCAGTGCTTTAAAAATTTTAAGGAACTGCAGTTAAAAGTGAATTGTCAAATTGTGAAACGTCAAAATATTTATATTTCATTTATTAACATTAATATTAATAATAAAACTTGCGCAATTTGAAAAAGGTGGTTTAAAAGGTTTTTTAAAATTTAATTTAAACTTACACCTTACACCTAAAGGTAGAAAGGCTTAGGACTAAGTAAGTAAGTAAGTAAGTAAGTAAGTAATTTAAACTGTATTATTGCATTTTTAACAGGTTTGTAGAAAAAAAAACTAGGTATTAAAATTTGTTAGAATTTACAAAAATAAAAGTAGATGTTATTCTGATTTACGTATTGACAATATAGGCAGTTTTGATGTAATGTCAAGAAAAATATAAAAATGGAATGTCAGTCAAGTTGAAATAAAAGTTTTTGTAGGTATTGCCCTGTAATTGAGAATGAATAAATTATAATTGTTGATATATAAGACGTTTGTAGAAAAAATATTGTATGATATAGGTACGTGTTAAAAAGTATATTTTTAAGGCACTTATGTGAATTGCAGAATGAGCGAAGCGAATCTTTCACATACGTGCCTTAAAATTGTACTTCTAACATTTATATCATAAATAGGTAACTATTATTATAATTTTTGTGTATTTGGACTTGTCTACCTCGGGAATAAGATAATAAATAATAATATTTAAAGTATTTTATAATTCACTTTGTCTGTTTGTCACTATAGTCCTGTCGCCAGGGGGGGTACAACGGCCTCGTTAATTCAGATGGACTTACTCAAGTTTTTTTTATGTATTTTGACCCGTAGAACACGAATTTTTTGGGTAACAGTTGATCCGGATGTCGATAAGATTGTTATAGACCAAGAACTTGAGGAATCAAATAACAGCGATTTTTGGCAAAACAAAACAATATTTTGTATTTTTTGGGCCATTTTAAGTAAAAAATATTTCTACAAGTTTTTTCGTAGGATGCACAGTTTTCGAGATAAACGCGGTTGAACTTTAAAAAAATCGAAAAATTGCAATTTCTGAACCCGAATAACTTTTGATTAAAAAATAAAATAGCAAGTCTGCTTACCGCATTTGAAAGTTTAAGTCAAATTATATCGGTTTTGATTATTTGCATTGGTAAAAATTTATTTTTTTATTGTTTAACAAAGCTATAAACACGTAGGGTTTCCCGTGCTTTTACATGCGATTTACCGCATGTAACGTAGAAATAGTCTTGATTGCACTAGTACCTATTCTACCTACTCGTTCGATTTTAAATGAGAAATCATAGAAACATCACTCACGCACTAGTTGTTTGTAGCTTTGTTTAACAATAACACAATAAATTTTTAGCAATGCAAATAATCAAAACCGACATAATTTGACTTGAACTTTCAAAGGCGCTAAGCAGAATTGCTATTTTATTTTTTAATCAAAAGTTATTCGGGTTTAAAAATTGCAGTTTTTCGATTTTTTGAAAGTTCAACCGCGTTTATCTCGAAAACTGTGCATCCTACTAAAAAACTTGTAGAAATATTTTTTGCTTAAAATGACCCAAAAAATACAAAATATTGTTTTGTTTTGCCAAAAATCGCTGTTATTTGATTCCTCAAGTTCTTGGTCTATAACAATCTTATCGACATCCGGATCAACTGTTACCCAAAAAATTCGTGTTCTACGGGTCAAAATACATAAAAAAAACTTGGGTAAGTCCATCTGAATTAACGAGGCCGTTGTACCCCCCCTGGCGACAGGACTACTATGTCTGAGAAATCTTGTAGCCCGAATAAACAAAAGGGTATAGCTCAGTGGTAGAGCGTTGGACTGGAGATCAAGAGGACCCCGGTTCGAATCCTGGTGTTTTCTAATCTTTTTTTATTTTTTGGTATTTTAATTAAAATTTTTGGAAAGTAGTAAGTAAAAATTAATTTAATCTTTAAATAAAATACAAATAAACTGTCCGAAAGTATATTTATTTCATTGAAATCATATTTAGAAGTATAACTTCTTACGTGCGTACAAAGTACACACACATTCTTTTTTTCGTTCACGGACGGTGCTTTTTGGCACTCCCACGGCCGGCTCTGGACCCAGGTATTTTGTAGCTGATGCTCTCTTGGCAAGTGCATCAGCTCTTTCATTGCCGTATATGCCCCGATGACCTGGAACTCATACCAGTATAACACTATTATGTTGTGCCAGTCTATTAAGTTCTTGTCGGCATTCCCACATCAGCCTAGAGTTCACCTTAGGGCTTATAAGAGCCCCAATGGCTGCTTGGCTATCTGTGCATATGTTAACCCGCTGCAGTTCGAATGCCCTCAGGTTGTTTTCTCTTGCACACTGCAAGATTGCAAAAATCTCTGCCTGAAATACGGAAGTATATTCTCCCAGTGGAATAGAAATGTTGAAATTTCCACCACTACAGAATATTCCTGCGCCCGAACCGTCTGCAGTTTTAGACCCGTCCGTATACCAGGTGCAACCCTGCAGTCTGGGTCGAGAGTTTCCTCTGTTCCATTCGTCTCGTGGGCAAATGTCCACTTGAAAAGGTACTTCAGGCTTATATCTTGATGTCATATGGTCAGAAATCATCATCCATTCGGCAGCATTAGTTTCATTCGTTATTCTACTATGTCCTGATTTAACTGGTACGTTGCTTCAGGTTTTCTCGCAGTCTATAATGTCATTGCAGTTTATACATTGCCTTATAGTGTCTTCACTCATCTTTAGATCTCTCAGCGTGGTACGTGACTCTTCTCAGTACTCTCATCTCTGCCGTTTCCGGTAGTCTTTTTGTTGTGGCTGTATCTGGTCTTATTTCTGATGCATGTATCATTATTGATTTTACACTGGCTCTATAAGTTCTTGACTTCACCTCAGTGATTTCACCATATAGTGTTATTAAGACATCCTGCTTGTCTATTTGCTTTTTGTATTTCATTTCTTACTTCTTTGTCCCGGTCTTCGTAGTTTAATAATGTTATTAAAAGGTATTTTAGTTATTTCCATTAATTAATTATTCAATACTGATTTCATCAATTTCTATTTTACATCTGATTGGTTCTTTACTGATTACTATTGTTTTAGTTTTCCGAGATGAAATTGTCATAGTGAATTATTTTACTCTTATGTTAAATCTGTGCACTAATCTTTTGCAGATCATCTTTATCTTGGGATTTCAATATTGCATCGTGTGTGTAACAGAGTATTTTTACTTCTTTGGTTTCCATTCTGTATCCTCTTCCTTTGTTGACGCTTTTGATGATTTCATCCATGATTAAATTGAAGAGCAAAGGACTCAATGAGTCTCTCTGTCAATTGTAAGAGGCCACAGGGGAGACCACAGGGGAAAAAGGAAGAGGGTCACAAAAACAAAATTTTGATAAAACGATTTTTAAATTTCAAAACTTCGTATTACCTTATGGTTTGAACTTTTTGGAAACAACAAGATTTTAAAAAGTTGTATTGTGTATCTATTTCCGGTAAAAAGAATTTTCAATGCTATTTTTTAACATAGGCGTCCAGAAAATAATTGTAAATTGGGTTATGTATATAAAGTCAGGTTTAAGAAGACGAGAGTCCACAAAAAATTACTTTATTTACTTATGCTGTAAATTTTCAAAATAAAGCCGAGCTTCTAGGCTACAAAAACGTTTTAAGTTCTGTAAATCCCGTTACTTCACAGATTTAATGGGAGTCCTATCTTAATATTTGAAATTTGGAAGTTCAAATTGTCCTGGAGGTAAACCCTGATGCACTATATTGCCCAAATTTTTTGTCTTAATTTCAATAGCTTTTACTTTTTTCCTTCCTTTGGTTTTGTTTGGTTCATTCTTTTTGGCGGGTACTACAACGCTTGAGATAAAGCCTCCACAATAAGAGTCGCGGTGATCCATCGTTCTGGATTTTTCTTTGACCATTACTAATTCTCTGATTGGGCGGCTTGCAAAGGGACATTTCAGCACATAATAATTCTTCAGATAATCAGTCCAGCTTCGGAAGATCTGTTGGTCCTCACAGCTAAAAACTTGAAAATGGTTCGGTTTTAGGAGGGCATTTCGAATGTGATCATCCTAACCTGAGGGAAGCTCGATAACAGCTTTGGCATTAATTTAAGCCCATATTACGATCACATTCCATGTAGCTGTGTCCTCGAATTGGGAAAACCATTTTTATACACTGAAGTCGGCCTACTTTATGTACGACATAATGTAACATTCGAAACAATGTATAATTTTTATTCTGTCCGCAACAAGAATCACAAAAAATCACAAGTTCTTGAACTTCTTGATTTAATTCATTCATGATGTAATCAAACAGAATAGAGGCTACTTTATCTGATGCATTACGTCCCGCTGTTTCAGTATATGTATAAAATAGCACATCAATGTTGGATAAAACGTGAATATTAATTAAGTTATACCAAATACTATAGACTGTAATACATACAACTTTTTACATTTCCCATTGCATTTGAGGAAGCAAAAAATAGCGCCATCTAGCGGTCTTGCGGTGATAACCAGAGCAATCTAACCTTACATTTATAAAATTGCTTTATTATTGTTTTTGTATAAGTGTTTGAACTATTTTTATTTTAATTTAATTTAGCAAAATTAGCTCGTTATTCAAAAATCAATAAAATTAATTTGAATGTTTACGTCAAATTTTACGTTGTCAAAACGTAGTTTCACCGCAAGCCCACAGCAAGCCGACTGTGGCGCTAGTGGCAACGTGCTTCCAGATTTCTGTGGGAGTTTGATGTATTACAGTCAATAGTATTTGGTTAAACGAAAATTGACGCATATAGTATAAAACATTAGTGCTACTGTTTGGCAGCTGTAATTTTTTTGAATAATCCATAGCAATGGCTTCAAAATGAGCATTTTTTGAGTTTTTTTGCGTTCAGATCGTTTTCTCTGGTAAAAAGCATTAGCTTTCCTAAGGTGAAGTTCATTACTCACAGCTAGTGCAGGTAAATTTATAGCCTGTGAAGGATCTGCGATTTTTGTCTTATATTTATCGCAAGTGCTGCATGTATCACTACGCGGGTAACCAAAACTTATGTTGAATTTGTTTACAAAGATTGAACGATATGATTCATATGAAATTTATTTCATCAGATATAATTCCTTGAACATCCGGATCATTTTTTTAACATTTAACTCCTCTGGCAGGTAAGTTTTTCTCGATTTATTAAGGCTATAGTGTGACAGCCTACCTTTAAATGAACTAATATGAGCACAGACTGAATTAGTTGTTTCTTGGCCTAGCTTATTTCATCGATTCGAATGTCGACCCCGACCATCTTTACCAACATGTCCATCGTTAACAAGCTTTTGCTGGATATTTTGAAGGCGCTTTGCTGATATTCCATGTAATGACAGCATTGCTTTGTAGCAAATAGGTATTACTAGGGTACCATTATCTCGCATCACTCGAACCTTAAAACAAATTATCTACTGCAAAACACTCTACTTTGCAAAATAAAATACGACTTACCTCATACTTATAGGAAAAGTAATGATAATCCACATTTTCATCGTTAGCTTTTCTTTGACGATGTCTTTTAACTGGTTCGTATGAAATAAGACCTGCTAAATACAGGCTCTGCTCATCATGCGATTTCAATACATTAAAGTTTCTGATAATATCGTTAAACGGTCTTGAACACCAATAACTTCGAAACATTTTAACCTCGAACAATGACAACTGTTACCAGTTTCATGTGTTTGCAATCTTAACTTTTTGGAGGAGTCAGAAACATGGTCCATCCTTGGCCTATTTTTTGTTGTGGGCGGCATATCACACTCCGACATCTTCCAACACACAAAATGCAACTTACTAAAATCAAACTGCTTCTCTCCTCTTTCCTTCTTTAACTTTCTACTTTCTGATGTCTGTAACGACTGACTGAAGATCGAGGAGTGAGAAATTTTTGGACTCTCATCCGTTTTGCATGAATCGAGTGGACCTTCATCCTTTTTCCCCTGTACTGGTATTTTTAAATGAATTTTTACTAGACATTCTCATCTGTATTTTGCTTTTTATAATACCATAGACAGAACGTAACGGTGTTTGGCCGTACTTTACAATGTTTATCTCAAATTTTCATTTTTTGGACCCTCATCCTTTTCCCCCTGTGGTCTTTTGCTAATCATTTTAAGATTATCAAATTTTGGTAATCATAAAATGATTAGCAAATTTTCCCTATCCCTGCTCTTAGTCTATTAATGCATATTGTGTTGCCTATATTAAGATATGAGAACATGAGTTGTTATCTTCTTCTATAAGTGCCGTCTCCCAATCGGAGGTTGAATGTCATCATCACTATATTTATCCTTACGATATCTAACATTGCCCTGAAGAGTTCTATAAAACTGTATTTAAACCAGTTCTTTAAATTCTTCAACCATGACACTCTCCTTCTTCCTATATTCCTTCCTCCTCTTAACTGATTTTGAGTTGTTATAGTATCTGGTTTGATCTGATCTTATTATGAGTTGTTAAACCTTCTTCTTTTTCTTCTTTTCTCCTTTAATTCGTCAAATTTTAAACATAGGCTTCCCCAGTTTCTCCATTCGCTTTTGTTTTGTGCTTTCTGTTTCCAGTGTGTTCCTCCTATCTTTTTAATGCCATCTCATCTGGGGTCGTCCTCTTCCTCTCTTTCCTGTTCATGGTCTTCATTGTTGAATCGTGGTAGTCCACCTATTGTCCGTTTGTCTAGCGTTATGACCTTAGAAACTCAATTTTAGCCTGGCTATACGTTGTCCTGCGTCTTTGAATTTTGTTTTATTTTTATCCAGTTGATTTGCTTTTTGTCTTTTAATTTGACTCCTAAGATTGCTCTCTCCATGGCTCTTTGTGTCTTCATTACTTTATCAATGTTTGCTTTGGTCAAGGTCCATGTTTGACGTGCGTATGTGAGAATTGAGAGTATGCACTGGTCAAACACTCTTGTTTTTAAGTATTGGTGTACTTTTTTATTCTTTAAGATACATTTTAATTTTCCAAATCCCGCCCAGGCTAATCTGGCCCTTCTTATTACCTCCGCTGTTTGGCTGTTTGGGTTTCCTTTTATTTTTATTATCTATCCCAAATATATTAGTCATTATTCATTAACCGCTTCTATTATGGTTTCGTTTACTATTACGTTTTTATTATAGTCCAAAAAGCCACTGCGCATCCGCTAGGAAAAATATTCCGATTCGGATTTTTTGCACAATCTTACTCAAAAAGGACCTCTTTTAACAAATTTGCATGTTGCCAGGACCAAAAGTGGGTCAAACATTTTTTAAACGTTTTTTTTTTGTTTTTTCCTAAAATTATTTTTTTTGCATGGAACAAAGTTTTCTTAGGTTTTTTTGGATCATTCCAAATAGAAAAGGTCTTTAGTGACTTTTCTCTAAAAATGATAGTTTTTGACATATTTATAAGCGATTAAGAATTGAAAAATTGCGAAATCAGCCATTTTTGACCTTCAAAAACTATGTGAAAAACTGAAAATTTGAATGTTGCCAAGATAGGTAGATATTCGTTAAACATCAATTGATAAAATCCCGAAGAGTTTTTTGCAATACAATATTCAGAACTCCTTTGTTTTTTAATTGCTAATCAAGCGTGCCCGACACTATTTTCCACCGTTGCATGTGTATACAGTATGGTGCAAATGAAAGGAATAAATTCGTTATTTCGTAAACCGGCGGCTTTAAGAGGAAACAGTAGCGATCAACAGCTAGCGAAAACGCGTTCCAAGATTACGGCTGTAATTTTGAATATTTTTTCGAGATATTTGGCACACGTATTCGTAATATAATAAAGAATGGCGGTACAGAGCCCAATTTGAAAAATATATTAATATGTGGAAATTACTCTGTAATTAAATACAATATTAAAAAAACGAGCCTGTACCGCCATTAAGAAGAACAAAAAAATACACTTTCTTCAAATAAATATTTTCTTTTTTATCCGATGACTAGATTTTGTGTCATTTTGGAACTATTAATGAAATAAACAAATTTAGTAGTTCCAAAATGACACAAAATCTAGGCATCGGATAAAAAAGTTTATTTGAAGAAAGTATATTTTTTGTTCTTCTTAATGGCGGTACAGGCTCGTTTTTTAATATTGTATTTAATTACAGAGTAATTTCCACATATTAATATATTTTTCAAATTGGGCTCTGTACCGCCATTCTTTATTATATTACGAATAAGTGTGCCAAATATCTCGAAAAAATATTCAAAATTACAGCCGCAATCTTGGAACGCGTTTTGGCTACCTGTTGATCGCTACTGTATCACCTTAAGGAAAAATCCCAAAACATCTGGGTGTAATGACGTAATCGATGATTTTTTAAATGAGAATAGGAGTCCTGTGCTAGCTCATTTGAAAGGTTCTTCAATTCTCTCTTCAGTAATATAAAGATTTACATAATTATTTATACAGGGTGTCCAAAAACTTTTTATTAAATTAAATTATTTGACAAAAAAGAAGAATGTATGTAATTTATTTAATTCAAAATACATTTTACTGCTTTCACAAATCAGAAAATAAACATTGCTTTTCGCTTAAATTAAATGTTCAAACTTCCAAGAGGCAGGTGGCTGGCGGGATCTGGCTTGAACATTGAATCTAATCGAAAAGCAATGTTTATTTGTGGAATAAACATTTTTTAGTTTTCGGGTAACAGTAAAATGTATTTTGAATTAAATAAATTACATACATTCTTCTTTTTTTTCAAATAATTTAATTAAAAACTGTTTTTGGACACCCTGTATAAATAATTATGTAAATGTTTATATTACGGAATAGAGAATTGAAGAACCTTTCAAATGAGCTAGCACACGACCCCTATTCTCATTTAAAAAAACCATCGATTGCGTCATCACGCCCAGACGGATGACGTCACTAGTATACCATATATGCCACAATATGATAACTTAAAAATAAAAATCGACCTATTTCGGGATTTTTCTCGTGGCTATCTTGTGCGTTTGTCCGTTATTCACAGCACAAAAAAAAATAGTTACGACAATTTTCCTTGGGAGGCTCGAATTATTTTTGTCCTCTCTTTCCATATTTTTGGTTTTAATAATTTGGGGTTCTAGTTTCATTTTTAGACATTTCATATTCCTGTTTTTTCGATAGCAGCTGCTATTCTATATGTAGTATAGTAATATTATTGTTTTATTGGTTCCGTTCTGTTTTGTTCGATATGCTTAGCGTCAAAAACGTTGAAATGTATAAATAAATACAGACGTCATGACGGTCCTATAAATATGTTAGTCAGTATAATTTCCCAGTAAGCTTTTTTTATTTGTCAAAGTAGTAATGTCACTATTTTGTAAAATTTTCAACGGTTTTTCATTCCAAATACCTCTATCGGCTAAACAGCATGTCTTTAAATAACGTTGCTTCAAATAGATTTGTACAAAATGCAAAATTGCCGTTAAGAAGTCTGATTTTAGTACCGAGTGAAAACGAAAAAAGATTCTGTGGAGAACGCAAAACGCCAACTATTTTCAGAAATGAAGAAAAACAGCTGTTAAAGGTATCTCCTTTGATCAAAACCAGTATACAAAGTCGTCATTATGCCCATAAAATTCCCGACAGATTAAAAGACGTGGCAACCAAGCCAGATCCAGAATTCTTTGATATGATTGAGTATTTCTTCCATAGAGCTTGCATGATTGTTGAACCAAAATTAATTGAAGATATAATGAAGAAAAAAGGAAGCAAATTGACGAAAGAACAAGCTGAAGATAGAGTTGATGGTATATTTAACTCGATGCAACATTGTGATGGCCTTTTGGAGTTAGCTCTACCTATTAAACTAGATAATGGTAAATACGAAATTATTGAAGCTTACAGAGCGCATCATAGTGGCCACAAAACACCCTTAAAGGGCGGAATAAGGTTTTCTGAGCATGTCAATAGGGACGAGGTAAAGGCACTGTCTGCTTTGATGACATTTAAATGTGCGTGTGTAGATGTTCCTTTTGGTGGAAGTAAAGGAGGAGTAAAAATTGATCCCAGGTGTTACAGTCCTAGCGAATTAGAGCAAATAGTTCGAAAATATACTTTAGAATGTATCAAAAAGTCTTTTGTTGGTCCAGGTCTTGATGTGCCTGCTCCAGATATGGGCACAGGTGAAAGGGAAATGTCTTGGTTGGCTGATACGTATGCTAAAACTATAGGCTATTTGGATATCAACCACCAAGCAATAACAACTGGTAAACCTATAAACCAAGGTGGTATACACGGTCGAACGCCTGCTACAGGTCGAGGTATATTCCATGGTATACAAAATTTTATATCTGAAGAAGCTATTATGAAAACTATTGGCTTAAAACCAGGCACAGAAGGCAAAACCGTAATCATACAAGGATTAGGTAATGTTGGATTACATAGCATGAGATTTTGCCATAGAGGAGGATGCAAAATAATCGGCATTAAAGAAATCGACGGATCAATTTTCAATGAACAAGGCATAGATCCAAATGCTCTTGAGGATTATAAAGTAGCTAAAGGTACGATAGTAGGTTTTCCAGGTGCTACAAAGTTTGATGGCGACTTAATGGAACACAAATGTGATATTTTAATACCCGCAGCTACTGAAAAAGTTATCACGTCGAAAAATGCTGATAAAATACAGGCCAAAATAATAGCTGAAGGGGCCAATGGGCCTACTACACCAGGTGCTCACGACATATTGGTAAAAAAGAACATTTTAGTTATTCCAGATTTGTACTGCAACGCTGGAGGAGTGACAGTATCTTACTTTGAGTGGCTGAAAAATATTAACCATGTGTCTTATGGTCGTCTTACCTTCAAATATGAAAAAGATTCCAACTACCATCTGCTACAATCAGTACAGGAGTCCCTAGAACGGAAGTTTTGTGAAGTAGGTGATATTCCCATAGTTCCATCCGAAGCATTTCAGAAGAGAATTGCTGGAGCTTCCGAAAAAGACATAGTTCACTCTGGTTTGCACTATTCTATGGAAAGAGCATCCAAGAGAATTAAGAAAACTGCGAAGAAGTACAACTTGGGAATAGATTTTCGAGCTGCTGCATATGTAAACTCTGTAGAAAAGATTTTCGTCACTATAAATGATGCTGGTTTTGTTTAATTTCAGTGAAAACAATGTCTTTGTTTTAAATATTGCACGTACATTTCAAATCTTCTGTTTTTAATAAATTTTTTATGGTTTTTTATTCTTTAACATGTGATTCATGCCTTTTCATGTAACAATATAACATATTTAGGCTGCTGGGTGAATGAGAAATGGGACTTATCACAGGAAATCAAATGCAAAATAGAGCAAGCGATCATTTAGGAAAATGCAAAAGGTACCAACCAACAAAGCTAAAAATTTGCCTAAAAATACGCTTATTACGCTACTATGTGTTCAGCATTTTGTTCTATGAAATGGAAGCATGGACCCTTAGGAAACAATGTACAAAAGGATTAAGGCTTTTGCAATATGGCTTATCGCAGAATATTGAGGATATCGTGGATGAACAGAGTAACAAATCCATCGGTAATGCAGCGACTAAACAAAGAAAGAGAAGTACTGAATATCATAAAACGAAGAAAACTACAGATCTTTTCTCACGTGATGAGAAATCCGAAATATGAAATACTATATCTGTACCGTTGAGGTAAACAGTCGTAACTCCAATTTTTGCCGAAATGGAGTTAATACCACGCTCTTGTTGTCAGATTTTCATAGCAACTGGTGGCAAAAAATCGTACATCCAACATTATTAGTTGCCTAGATAAGGCGTTTAGAAACAATAGCAACTTTATTAGTCAGTTGAGGTAAATAGTAGTATATCCATAGGAACTCCATCGATACGTACGTACACGATAGTATGCTTTGGTATGCGGTAATGGTAAACAATCGTAGCTCCATTTCTACATTAAAATAAAGGTATCACCTTTATTAAGATTAAGATATTTAGGATTTATATATTTTTTTATTTCTTTTTTTTCTAACGAGTTTTTTTTTATTCCAAACATTGTGATTTGGTTTTTGCGTTTATAAATATGGAATATAATATTTTTGTAATCACTTACGATTTTTATTTTGCATATTACCTGTTTAAAGACATAGAGGTAAAAAGTAGTAACTCCCAATATCATACACCAGGTGAATAATTTCTTAACAATACTAATATCCAGTAAAAAGTTTCCATTTACGTAGTATAATATACCAATAATGTTGAATTCAACGTAATGGAAGTAATTTTTTTTATAGTTTATTGACTAGAGCTTCACGATACGATACAATATCGATACTTTTTAAGTATTGAGTATTGTATTGGTTATGCCAATGAAGTATCGTATCGAGTATCGATATCGGCAATACTTTCTTATAAAAATATCGTATTGATATTGATTTCGATACAATATCGATACAATACTCGATAAAATATTGACATAAAAAGGATTATACACCGGAGCTGTGTAGGCCCTTTATGCCTACTTTTGCGTGCTTGGCAAATGGACATTATTCTAAAAATATTATGCTTATCCTTATATGTATAGTCTTATAAAGATTGAATATGGATGAATGCTTCTTTGAAAGCCGACAAATACTTAACTAATTCTGTATTGTTTAAAAACTACTTTTGAAAATATAGGGAAATCCCCGGAGATTCGTAATAAATCGCAATTCAGTATTTGTTAAAAATTATTTTTGAGTCATCATCACTTACTTCCATAATATTGCCACAAATGCCACATGATAAACAGTGTAATCATAACAGACATTTACTGACTCTCAAGAATTTCAAGTTCATGCACTCAAGTGTAAAATATTATAACAACTGATGCTTGGGTTGGTTGCAGATCACTTATACTTTTATGTAATAAATAATTATGATCTAAATACCTATTCCACAAAATATTATCAAAGAACTGTGGCGTTTTATTTATTTTTTCTCGATATCGATATTTTCAATAATATCGAGGCAAGGGTATCGACAATACAAGAGTATTGATTTCAGATAATGAGTATCGTATCGACATTAATATTGCTAAGGTATGTATTGTATCGGTATCGTATTGGTTTTCGATACGATACCAATACAATATCGATATTTTTATCGAATAGAGTGAGCACTACGACATTATTTAGGTCAACTGTGGACAAAGTAAAGATCTTGCGACTGATCGCCAATGTTCTGGGAGGACAACGCACTTAAAGAGGGAGAAGATAGAGATAAAAATTAAAAAAATTATTTAGTAAATAATCATCCAGCCGCAAAAGTCCACTGCTGAACATAGGCCTCCTCTCCTCGTTTCCAACCCCATCTATCCTGCGCCGCTCCCATCCAGTTTTTATTTACCTTTCTTAAGTCGTCAGTCCATCTTGTAAGCGGTCGACCGACGCTTCTCTCGTCTTTTCTTGGCCTCCATTCCAATAACCTCTTCGTCCATCGCCCATCTGTCATTCTGGCTATGTGTCCTGCCCATCTCCACTTCAACCTGGCTATCCTCTCGATGAAGTCAGTCACCTTTGTTCTTCTTCTGATTTCTTCGTTTCTGATTTTGTCTCGCAGAGTTATTCCTAACATTGACCGCTCCATTCTTCTCTGTTAATTGACCGCTCCATACCTTTCTCTTTTAAAACTCACTTTTAAAAGTTTCTCTCAGTTTTCCAAATGCTGCCCACCCAAGACATATTCTTCTCTTCAGTTCATGAATCGGGTTATCCCTGCCAATCGTAATTTCATGTCCCAGGTATTTATATCTATCTACGAGTTCTATTTCCTTCCCACAAATACTAATGTTCTGGTTGGGTACCAAATTTGTCATTATTTTTGTTTTTGTTTTCTGGGTTTAAATATAAACATCTCGAAAACAAAAACAAAAAAAATTCAGTAAATAATATCAGTTATGTAATCATCAAAAATATTTTTTTATGTTATTCTATTTATTAATTTCAAGTGCTATTTTAATTAAAAATAAAGTATTATACCTCAATAATGACGTGCTACCCGGTACAAAATTTACTTATCTTTCAAGTACCTACCTATAATTTATCAGCCTGTGATAACCAATTTTAAGATTTGTTGAAGACAATCTAGTACACTGGGTTATTCAATTTTAAGAACTTTGCAGGAATATACTTAACCTAAAGTTTAAAATACTTTTTAAAAATGAAGAAGAAATATGTTTTACTCATTCCAATTCTAATCTGCATGTTATGTCTACAAACTACTCAGGCTGCGAAAATATTAGGCGTTTTCATTCTTTCCGCCAAGAGTCACTACAGTTTGGGAAACGCACTGCTAAGAGGACTTGCAGATGCAGGCCATGATGTTACGATGATAAGCCCTTACGAGGATATAGTACCCACTAAAAGCGGCAGCTACAGAAGCGTTGTTTTGACAGGTTTTGCCGAGCGATATGAAGGTAAGTTGCCAAAAAGCATTTTTTAGCATAAACAACATTCTCAACTTTTTAGCATTGATTTTACATTATGAATTTATCAATTTCTTCTTGTTTTTCTTTGCCTTATAAGTCTGATTGTGCATTTGGTTCATCATTCAATCTTCGATTGTCTACTGCTGGATATAGATCTCCCTCATATTTTTTCATTTCGACGCTGCCAAGCCAAAACGACATAAACGATATTAACTTGATTTTTCAGGAAACACAAAAAGCTGATTATTTTTATTTTCGCCAATTCTATTTATCTGCACAGTGGCTCAAAAAATTTGGTGATTTTTTTTTCAAATTTTAATATCATGTGAACATGTGGCTAAAGATTCTGTTTGAAATACATTAAAAGTTAAGAAATGGAGCTTATGCCAAATCAAAATGTAACACTAGTGAATATGCCAAACTTACCTCTGGCGTTTATGTCGATCGCATAGCTGTAACGTTAGCCAATATGGCGCTTAAAAGGGATATATGCCATAAATGAAAAAAAGACGAGAATTAAAAATTGTCGTTAATACCAACAAACGAAATTATAGAACTATGAAGATTTTTGACAGCCTTTATTTTTAATTAATCAAAAATACGTTCTAAGTTTCTTATCGGGATTTTTCTTCTGTTTATCATAATCATCAGTTTCTGAATCGACGGATACTTATTCATAATCACTGTCACATTCAATATTTGGATCAACATCCTTATTGGTTTCCTTGCTTGGATTTCCTTATCCTGATTAATTATACTTGTGTCCAAACCATTATCTGCTGCCAAGTTAAAACATATGAGATAGTGATAAATTATATTTCTTCTTCTACTATAGCGTTTGTTGGTTCAATCAAAGATAATAATACCATTGCTAAAGTATTTCCCTGGTGTAAGCTGGGCGAATTATCCCGAGGGATATAACCCAATAAAGGAAGAAGAAGAAGAAGAAGCTCCTGTAATATAAACATCAAAACGGTTATAAGCTTCTAAGGGGAATATAAAAGTAGGTATTACAGCCAATACAATTATTGTCAGTGTGTACGGTTTAAATTCTCTAGTTTGTCGATGTTTATCACTAAAATTACAATATTTCTTATCATTTTGTACTGCTATGTATTATTTTTCTTTGGTAACGACATTATTTTCTTACTACTTCTGCTATTCATCTGCAACAAAAAAAAAAAAAAAAATGCGTAAACGCCAAAAATCGATTGCCGTTTTAAGCTGTCTAAAAACAATTTGAACTGTGCTGTAATACCTAAAAACAATTGTTCAACACAGTCGTACAAAGTTACAACAGAAAATTTTAAAATAATCTTTTTATGTGCGCAATTTTTAAATATGAAACCTGCATAAGAATACCATGGAGGGATGGCACTTGTGTCAGTGTCAACCACGATGTAAATATTTGGTTTTGGCACAAAATATAGCAGAGGTAATTAAAATCATGTTACTGGTGTATAAAAATTGTAATACTTTACTTTAATAGTTAATAATAATACCTTTACTAGTAATACTGGACCGAACTATACACAATGTTTCTCTTACCGGCGCTTGGCGGTTATGTCAATCGGTGTCCACACACGTGACTAAATTAACGTTTATCAAAACTTTAAACCAATATTACAATTAATGTACTTTGTGTGTGGTTATGCCGCGTTGACTGATGCGCATATTAAAATCCTATCTTTTGGTGCAGCTAACTAAAAAGTGGCCGTTTTGGCGTTTATGCCGTTTTGGCTTGGCAGCATCGATTTGTTTCGATGTTGTGCCTCTTGGATTTAATTTCTATGACAACGTTTCAGATCATTAGTCCAACGTATTGGTGGACCTCTGCTTCGCGAGGCATCATTTCTTGGTCTTAATTCCAGTACCCGAATTCACCATCTGTTATCTGTCATTCGAGCCCCGTAACCTGCCCAGTTCCATTTAAGTGTTGCTATTTTCTCGGCTGCGTCATTTAGTGCATTTCATTAGTTTTCAGTAGAAGCATCATTATCATAATTCTCTTTGTTTATATCCCTATACAAGGTCGTCTTCCCAACGTCTAAGATGGACAGGTCATGTCCATAGACTCCCTAATAACCGCCTTGCCAAGTTAAACTGGGAGGAACATCCGACAGGAAGAAGGCGTTTAGGACGTCCACGAGTGCGATGAAGAGATAACATAATATGGTCAGATTTAACAATGGGACTACCTACCGACCCAACTATTATGGACGACCGTTCGAGATGGAAGCGAGTTGAGTAGTCAGTCGAGACCCACCCTGGTTTGTAGTGTGACGATAAAGAAACAAAAATGGGGGCTCCTCCAGTGCATTTTACAGGTCTTCTTTGGTCTTCCTCTCTTTTCAGGAACCTGCACCACTATACCAATCCTTCGTATTGGGGTATTGAACATGAATAAACCATCTTAACCTATGCCCTCCCATTTTGACATCAATTGTTGCCATCCCTGGATGTCCCATAATATACTCATTCTTAATTTTATCTTTTTTTGTCACTCCACTCATCTATCTAAGCAATTTCATTTCCGCCACATGCATTCGTTGTTCCCCTTTATTTTGAACTGCATACCATTCAGTTCCGTACATCATAACTGGTCTTAAGGCTGTTTTACAGAATTCTTCCTTCGGATTCTTTAATATTTTTCTGTCACACAATCCACCACTCGCTTCATTAAACTTCATCTATCTAATCATTATTCTACTGCATCCATCTCCATATATTTGTATCCTTCACCCAGCTCTTTCACCGTTTGGCTCCTTCACCTAGTTTCTTGAATGCAAGCAATTGTTACTCTCCTTCTTTAAAGAATATCTACTATCTCAACATTGTTGCCTCTAGGCCGTCCAAGATTCCAAGACACTATCCTAATTTTTCTCTCTGTAATAGTTTTTCCCCTGAATCCTCTCCCTCGCCCGAAGTCCCAAAGGAGGCTCAGTTTACTTTGTTTGATTGTCAATTAAAAGGGTAATTTACCTTTATTTACCTATGCCATTCCATGTATATTTGGTCTAAACGCAAATTGTTTCATGGATTTTCTGGAGACACAAAATATCACAATGGATTCTATAAACCCAATATCCAAGTCTTTATGAGTAATCGAAGCAATAAAGCACTGAACCTCCGAAAAAAAACGACAAGACAGATCTTAATAATTATTTTTGCATTCGATTCGTGAATGCGCCAGGAAACTTTGTGACCCCGAACCATAATATAATATTGAAAAACTGCAAAAAAAATGCATTCTTACATAAAGTGCATCTCAAAGAGACAATAAAAAAAATTCAGAACTCGTCAACTATCAGCGCAAATGAGTTCAATTTTGTTACTCTGGGGTTTTTGGGGTCGCTGAAAAGAATATGACGTCGTAAGTGATATCCGGAGTACCCGGTGCCAAGGGTACCTACTGTTTACCTCGCCATTAAAATTCATTGAAAAATTAGTCAAAATCATTACTCGGGGGTTTTAAGGTTATCAACGACGAATATGACATAGGAAGTGATCTACGGAGTACCTGGTGCCCAGGGTACCTCGTCTTGTGGAGTTTTCGGCAAAAAATTTATTAAAAAACTAGTCAAAAATCATTACTCGGGGGGTTTTTGTGGTCGCTAACGACTAATATGACATCGGAAGTGATCTCCGGAGTACCTGGTGCCCAGGGTACCTACTGTTTATCTCGTGACTAATGATTTTTGACTAATTTTTTAATTAATTTTCCGAAAACTTCGGAAGACGAGGTAAACAGTAGGTACCCTGGGCATCAGGTACTCCGGTGATAACCTCCGATGTCATATTCGTCGTCAGAGACCCCAAAAACCCCCCAAATAATGAATTTTGACTAATTTTTTAATTAATTTGCCGAAAACTACAGAGCACGAGGTAAACAGTAGGTACCCTGGGTACCACGTATTCCGTAGATCACTTCCGATGTCATATTCGTCGTCAGCGACCCAAAAACCCCCGAGTAATGATTATTGACTAATTTTTTAATGAACTTGCCGAAAACTCCAGAAGACGAGGTAAACAGTAGGTACTCTGGGCACCAGGTACTCCGTAGATCACTTCCGATGTCATATTCGTCGTTAGTGACCCTAAAAACCCACCGAGTAATGATTTTTGACTAATTTTTTAATGAATTTTAATGGCGACGTAAACAGTAGGTACCCTGGGCACCAGGTACTCCGGAAATCACTTACGATTTCATATTCGTTTTCAGCGACCCCAAAAACTCCAGAGTAACAAAATTAAACTCATTTCCGCCGATAAATTGACGAGTTCTGAATTTTTTGTTTTGTCTGTTTGAGATGCACTTTCTTCTCCTTGTAGTGCCTATCCGTTTCGGATGTTGGCGACCATCATGGCAATCTGTACTTTGCACACTGCTGCTCTGAAAAGATTTGTAGTGGTTGTGTTGAACCACGTACGTAGATTTTTCAGCCACGAAATTCTTCGCCTTCCTGGTCATCGCTTTCCCTCTACTTTTTCCTGTAAGACCAGTTGCAGCAGTCCATATCTTTCACTGTTCCTCATGATGTGACCGAGGTATTCGATTTTGGCTGTTTTTATTTTGATTAAGAGCTCTTTTTCTTTTTGCATTCTCAGCAAACACCTACATTAGTAATGTGGTCGGTATAAGATATCTTCAGGATTCGACAATAAAGCCACATCTAAAAAGCCTCAATTTTCTTGGAGGTGGCGTCTGTGAGAGTCCACGACTACTCCGTACAACAGGATAGGAAAGATATAACATCGTAGTAATCTGACTTTTATGGGTATCGACAAATCATGACATTTGAACAACTTTGCCATTTTTTGAAATGCAGATCTTGCTTTCTCTATCCTACATTTGATTTCTATAGAATGGTCCCAATTTTCATTGACGTTCGTACCAAGGTAGGTATATGTTTTTACTCTTTCTATTTGTTGACCATTCACACTGATTCGTCCAAATTGCTGTTTGTTCTTAGAGATAATCATACATTTTGTTTTCTTAGTGTTTAGTGAAAGTCCGTATCTCTGACTGACTTCTGCGATTCTGTTCATTAACTCCTGTAGGGCTTCAGATGCACTTTAAGAATGCATTTTTTGTATGCAGTTTTTTAATATTATATCATGGCTCGGGGTCACAAATTTTCCTGGCGCATTCACGAATCGAATGCAAAAAGAATTATTAAGATCCGTCTTGTCCTTTTTTTTCGGAGGTAAGGTCGATTTTAGTGCTTTATTGCTTCGCCTAGAGTGGTATAAGTTGATTATGTTAATTATTTTTTATTGAAATCATCCACTACATAATTAAAATTTTTCAGCTATAATGAAGCACGTGAATCCTTTTGAAAAAGCGTACACCAACGACTTCACACACTTCTTAAAATTCCAAAAGATAGTCTACCCAGGTCTGGAAAGAACCTTGTCGCATCCTAACGTTCAGAAACTTATCAATTCTGACGAAACCTTTGACGTAGTGATTGTAGAGCAGTTTGCGACTGAAGCTTTCAAGGCATTAGCTCACCATTTCAAGGCACATTTAGTTCTGTTTTCATCCATAGGAGCTGACAGTAAATTAAACTATGTAGTGGGTAATCCAACTATGGTATCGTACGTACCACAAGTAGATACAGATTTTTCAAGAGAAATGACTTTTTGTCAAAGGTTGTATAATACTTTGCTGTATATTTTTGAGGCTGTAGTCACCCACTACCACTGGCTTCCTTTACAACAGGAAGGATTGGTGAAGAAATATTTTCCAAATTCACCATCTATATTCGAACTCAACTATAACGTTTCTTTAATTTTGGTAAATTCGCATGAAAGTCTGCAACCATCGATTCCTCTAGTACCAAACATTATTCCCATAGGAGGATTCCATGTTAAGAAGCCCAAACCGCTACCAAAAGATCTCCAGCAGTATTTGGATGATGCAACAGAAGGAGTAATATTTGTTAGTTTCGGATCTTCAGTAAAGGCTGTCAATTTGCCAAAAGATAAAAAGGAAATTTTAATAACCAGTTTTGGCAAATTAAATCAGAAAGTTTTATGGAAATGGGAAGACGACGATTTAAAAGGTTTACCACCAAATGTAAAGACCCAGAAATGGTTTCCACAAATGGATCTTCTAGGTAAGCAAATATTTTACTGTTTCTTCTATTATTTCTCTCTCTCTTCAATCCTGACCCCCCCGAGGGAGTGTAGTGGTCGACGTAATGTTGTGTATTGTCCGTCTCCAAAGATCTCTGTCTCTGGTCATTTCTTTTAACTCATGCATAGGTCTTTTGCATATTCTCGTAATGTGATCGATCCATCTTGTTGGGGATCTTCCTCGCGATCTTCGGCCTTCCACATTTCCTTGTATAATGAGTCTTTCCATGTTTTCTGTATTTGCTCTCATAATATGTCCAAAGCATTTTAATTCTTGGAGATGGACTTTACTGGAGAGTCGTTGGCTATCTTTCAGCTCCCTTAAAATTGAATTATTTGTTCTATGGTCGGTCCAAGGGATTCGTAGCATTCGTCTCCAACAGAACATTTCAGTGGCGTCTATATTTCTTCTTTCCGAATTTCTCAGGGTCCAAGATTCACATCCGTAGATCAGTATTGGGAATATTAAGCAGTTGATCAACCTCATCTTTAACGCTCTTGAAATTTGACAGTCCTTCCATATTGTGGTCATTTTTGCTGTGGCGACTTTTGCTAGATCACATCTACGTTTTATTTCTTCTTGTAGTGACCCTGTGTTTGTGATTAATGATCCCAATCCCAGATATAAGTATGAGTTCACAACCTCAAACCGATCAATTGTGGTTTCTTCTATTATTTACTGTTTACTTTTTACTTCCATACTTACCTTATATTTAAATAATAAAATATACTTGTTTTAGCTCATCCCAATGTCAAACTATTTATCACCCATGGAGGCATTCTCAGTTTAACAGAAACTGTCTACAACGGAGTCCCAGTTCTTGTAGTACCAATTTTTGGAGACCAAGCGATGAATGCCCAAAATGTTGTATTGGATAAGTATGGACTTACTATATCGTTCCATGATGAAGATTTTTCGGAATCCAAGCTGCTTGAATATACATCAAAGCTGCTTAACGATCCAACGTAAGGTTTATATATTATTATTATTATCCTGATTTAGCTCTCACTTCCTCTATGGAGAAAATTCACTCTTCCCACGTACCTACAGTATCAAAGAGATTGAGGTCTAGTGTCTAGTGACATCTTTCAGTGTTATCTAGCCCTAGGTGACTTGATATGCTGCAGTATCTCACAAAAATTTTCGTGCACTTTCGTGGTGTTATAGAGGTATTCATTCAGATTCAGCTTTTTTATATTTTCTAAGAGGTTCTTCGGAATGACTCCAGTAGTAGGGAGGATAATAGTTATTGTCTAGGTACTTTACGTTCTCCATTATATTCGTCTTTGAATTTCCAGATCTCTGTACAGTAAAACCCATTTATCTGCAACCGCGAAGTGTAGACACGACCAGCGTTGCCAATCGCATTTCTCTAGATTATCCGATGATCGCTCGAAAAATATCCGATTTGTCACGAAAAGGTACGCTAGGTCACAAATTATTCGGTAATTAAAATCAATGTTGCCAATGATATTCTTTTAGTCCCCTTAACAACCATCAAATAACAAAATGCGTTGTTCGTACGCCAATCAGTTGATTGTAATCAATTATCATTATGATAATTAACATAATTAATTGATTAATTAATTATTAATTATCAATTACCGTAACAATTATTAACATAATTGATTAATTAATCAATTAATCTCATAATTGTTATCAATTATGTTTTCAGCAACCCAATCAAAGTTGACATTGACAGTAATTAAATATTTGATAATGATCAGTTGATTCCATTTCTGATTAGCGTTCGAAAAATCGGCCTTTTAATCTACTGGATTCTTTGTTTCATATATTAAAAATTTTCCTATTTTAGCTGATTACCTAATTCATGTATGTAAATACTATTTACTTACTATTATTATATTATTCGTATTTTGTATTATCGTAAGTGGTAAATTATAAATAAATAAATCAATCTAAATATTTCATTATTTGGATCGTGATATTTATTATAATTATTTAAGTAAAAAAACACTTTTAAATATTATTTTATTAAAACGTACCTAATAACTACCTAAAACTAGGTACTAGAAAAATAACTAATAAATAAATCAATACAAAAAAACTACAGCTACATTAATAGCATAGGCGCAAAATTTCTGGTCAATGCTTTTAAAATGCATTATTTTTTCGAGTCCTGAGAAAGCTACTAAGTGTTATTTAAAAATTTAAACGCAGAAGGAAATATTACATTATTACCGAGGGCCGAAAGTTCCTGAAGACTTCTATAATTTTTATTCTAATAAGTTACAGGGGTGAAAGGAAAAGAGAATATTGAGTGTAATTTTTAATTTTAAATATCTCCTTCAAAAGAAACATTTTGTTTATTCTAAGGGACTTTCGGAACTCGGTAATAATGTAATCTTTCATTCTGCGTTCAAATTTTTCCAAAAAATTATTAGTTTTCTCAGGATTCGAAAAAAATGAATACGTTTAAGATTATTGGTCCGAAATTTTGCGCCTACGCTCTTTTAACAACTAAAGATTGATTACAACTAAAACAATAGAAATGTATTTGACAGTCTTGTAGTTATTAAGATATCAAGGTTATTATCCATAATGCCCGTGGTGCGATCAACGTTTAATGCCAGACTAAATAATTTTTATAGGCAAAAAATTTAAAGACTAAAAACTAAAAACTCATAAATAACATCGGACGGCAGAAGGTTTTTGAAATTTGAATTGGATTAGTATGCCTTAAGTGGACGCACTTGTGCATTTAAATTCTAAACAAAAGAATTGGCACATGTCCCTTTTGTCAAAAGATGAAAAATATCGGATGTCACTAACATTCATCCAGTATAAAAATTTGGGTGAGACCAAACAAAATTAATGTGTTGTTGGTGTTGGGAATATATGGATGAGAAAGTTTTAGTCGATGGTAGATACACTGAAAAATATCCGCAAATATCCGATTTATTTAAAGATACGAAGAAGATACGACAACTCTCAAAAAGGTACGCAAATCGGATAATTATTTGCCGATTGGCAACACTGGACACGACAGACGTTCGTTGATGCAGTGCAAGTGACCTTGAAGGTTTCAGTTAAATCTGTTCAGTTATACTGACGGGAGTCAGTGGAGTTCAGTAGATGAGATAGTGGGTTCGTCGCTAGACAGAACCACAGTGAATACAGCGAGTATCCTAGGAAAAGCCCTCGATTAATTTGTATATTTTTGGTATCATTTCTAGGAAAGTTCTTGTTATGCATTAGGATATTTGTTGTATTTTTGTGGCATTTAGTACATACTACGTTAACTGATTTTGCTTCGTTGATCTTTATTTTCAATTTCTTAGCCCGTATTTCAATGAAGTGTATATTTGTAGCAATATTTTAGCTGTCTGTATGGGATCTCGATTTCTAAGCAGTGACACCTGCAATTCTGGTCGAATGTTGCGATTGTGGATTCTTCTCTAGTTGAGAAGCTGTAAAGATTGTGTAGAGAATTGGTCTTAAGGCGCAACCTTGTGGGACCCCTGCATTTATGTTGTGGATGTAATAGTAGACAAATATTATAATAAATAATACTTTTTAGATTCAAGGAAAACGCCCAACACAGATCAAAGTTATACCACGATCGCCCGATGGGTCCTATGGAAAGAGCTGTATATTGGATAGAATATGTGATACGTCACAATGGAGCTACTCATTTGAGAGTTGCTGGTGTTAATCTTCCTTGGTATCAACATTATTTGGTAGATGTCACTACTGTAGTTCTTTTGTTTATTGCGATTGTTGTAAAATTGCTGTGTATGTCTATAAATCTATTTTTAAAACCTTGTACTAAAAGTCATAAGAAAGCTGGTTTTACCCAAAACAAAGCTTCAAAAGTAAAGAAGAACTAATCGTTATCATTGTTTTATTTTTGCGTTTTTGGTTAGATTTGTTCTGAATTCAGTACCTGTGTAGGTAATTATGTACAGCTGGTTCCTAAAAAAACTAATACGACGCTTAGTACGACTTGATCATTTTGAGCAGTGTATTTGATTGGTTTGATATTACATTCTATTTTATTATGACAGACAAATAATAAAATAAACAAACAAACAACAAACAACTGATTAATAATATGTTAATTCATAAATTGTAATAATTATTAAGGTCTAAATTTTGATATTATTTTGAATTCTTGCTGTTTTCGCATCTTCAAAAGGATTCTCTTCTAATCTCTCCAACAGCGTACGATCTTCATGAGCGGTAGATATTTTTGGTCTTCCAGAACCTTGCTTTCTTTCGAGAGTTTTTTGTTCTCTCCATTTTTTATTAATATTAAAAGCTGTTGTTCTGCTTACGTTAAAATGGCTCTTGACGGCAGATAGTGCTAATTTCGTTAAAATTCTTGCTTTTAGTTCTTTGCTAGCATGTGGAGCCATTTTCTGAGGTTGAACAGTATAAGTTATCTGATAAATTTTAATATTTGGCAGTGACAGTGACAGTATTTAAATAATAAGTATTTATCCTTCAAAATACACTGCTCAATTTTCTACAAAATAGGCTTTAAGAGTCGTATCAGGTTTTTAAAGAACCAGCTGTACATCTACATCTAAAAATGAAATTAAATTTATTATACTGGTACTACCGTCCGTACAATATAGATACCGTTGCACGCCATCCGCGTCATCGCACGTGACGTCACATGGTACCAACACGAAATATTCAAGTCGTAGGTGTGTTCCTTTTTAGTTTTAGAATCATTTAACTCAGTACACTGGAATTACAGCCACTAGACATATTTTATTATATACGCGTAGAAATAATATTGGAAGATTTCTATTAATGTAAATTTAAAGAAACATACTCTAACTTGTTTCACTTAATTTGTATAATTAAGTGGAATATAAAGCGTTTTTATAAAGCACACTTGTTCGAATTACACTCTAACTGCGATCGAACAAAGGTAACATTTTGGCATAAATTGGCAACATTTATTTGACAGCAGAGCCGCCGCTAACAGTTTGGCCGCCCGCGTGCAATTCCAATTATGCCGCCCCCTCTTTAGCTATTACACTAGCCTTTCAGAAAGTTCCTTAGTTTTACATACCTGAAAAAGGAAAATGAATACTTCACAAATAATCCGCTTAATAATGATAATTTGCAATACACTATTTTAAAACTATACATTAATATTCTTAAGAAACATTTATTTCAAAACAAACATGTAATTATTATATTCTTAAATAACACAAATTGTTACAAATTTGTTTAAATGATTGCTTGTTTTAAAAATACATTACAAGAAAGTAAAACATTTTATAATTATTAAAATTTAAAAAATAAAATACATCAATAAATAATTATTTCTGTAATTAAAAAATGTTTTTGAGCAAAATTATTTAAACAGGATAAAAAGAAACACTAATAATTTTCAGGGTCAACTCCTAATTGCATGAAAATTTGGATTTAGGTCCTACTTAGGTCCAATTCAAAGTTGAATTTGTGCCGTTGGTTGCTTTTAATTGGGAGGTGAAAGTCAGAGCTTCTCGGGGGTGAAAAAAATATACGTTTAAAATAAGTCCGGAAATAGATAAACTGACTATCTTTAAGCAACGTTTGTTCTATAGATTTTTTTGTTCTATAGAGTCATTTGCGACTATAAAAATAACAAATCTTAATAAAAAAACACGTTTTCAGGCGGTTTTTCGCAAATATTCAAAAAGTCAAATATTTTATAAAAAAAAATATTCTTAGAAAAAATGTAATGAAAACGAAAAAATCGTATATTCGTAAAGCCTATAGAACTATTAAAAGCAAATTTGTAGCTCATGAAAAATACCTTCTTAGCCAACCAAAAAATACAAAGGTCAAAGCCTTTCAAAAAACAGACAAAATGTCTTATATAAATGAAAACATCGAAAAATCCAAAGGATTGATAAAATTCCTAGGGCCGTATCCTTAGGAATTTTATCCATCCTTTGGATTTTTCGATGATTTCATTTATATAAGACTTTTGTCTGTTTTTTGAAAGGCGACCTTTGTATTTTTTGGTTGGCTCACCATGGTCTTGTAAGTATAACCAAACTTTCCTTTTAGCTTTGTCATCATTTTAACTTTAACATTTGTTTAATTAATGTGGTTATACTTATTTTAGGTAACACTGATGATGCTCTTGTTACAGAGCGAAAACGTTTTGTTCATATGTCTGTAGCCCTTTATGGCTTTTTAAACTAATATACCTTTTACCAAGAAGAAAATTTTTTATTAAATTTCACTACTAATAATATAGGTCAACCAGCGGTGATCAGACATAGAGATGTCCTCTGAGACCTGCCAGTTCCGAATTTTATTAGATATTTCTGCTGTTGCTAGCGTGATATCTATAACTGGTTGGCTACGAACATTAATAAATGTAGGTTCCGTGCCTCTATTTAAGATATACAAATCTTTACTAATAATATAGTCATAAAGAGACTTACCTCGAGAGTTGTTACCTTTGCTGCCCCAGCCTAGATGGTGAGAATTCGAATCGCAGCCGATAATAAGATCTACCTTCTGGCTGAGATAATGGTCTACCAGATCTTCCATCTCCTTTGTTGGTGGTAGGGTGGCTGCATCTGAGGGTAGGTAGACCGATGCTAGTATCAACTGTCTGCTTTTGCCTTTTCCCCACGGGCATTTTACTTTAACAGCAGTTACGTCTGAGGTGCAAAACTGCACCAGGGGGAGGCGTTGATTTTCCTGGGAACATATATTGTTGTTCTCGGTTGTTGGTTGCTTGGTAAGATGAATATTTGACCATTTAGACTGCCAAAACCAGTTATTTTGGTCTTAATTATCCAAGGTTCTTGGATTAATGCTATTGCATCCTCCTTTACATCCAGGTGTCGTATTGGTTCTTTTTAGACGTCCATTTCCTTCTCACTTGAGGAGGCGGCAGCCTTAATCGTTTCGGTGCTTCCTCTGCAGGGTTCGTCGACCACCATCTGATGGTCGTCGTCCTGCTGTGGAACCACGGGTGTTTCAGTCTCTGTGAGCGTATCCGGTTGCCGAGTATCTGAGGTCCCTGGTTCCGAGGAGGTTCCCTTTATTTTTTGTTTGCTTGCTTTTAGAGTCAATGAGGTGAACGCGTAGCTCAGCCTCATTGCTCTTTTCTTAATCTCCGATTCCGAAGACGAACAGGTGTCCGTTTGGTTCGGTTTTGGCCTCGCGACGTGTCCGCGGACAGCATCTCTTGTAGTGATGTTGATTATAGTTACTTTCGAGTATTCGTTACAAATCGTTACTTTTGTATAAAGTAATCATTTACAGTATTCGTTACTTTGATTACTTCTGTATTTGAATACCGGTAATCATATCGAGAATCGTATTTCTCAGTTTTGTATAAAGTAATCATTTACAGTATTCATTACTTTGATTACTTTTGTTATTTTTGTATTTGAGTACCGGTAATCATATCTAGAATCGTATTTCTCGGTAGGTAGGCATTTTGTATTGGTATTCCGATGTAACAACGACCTTTACCGATCTGTTTAAGGGATAAAAATGATTTGATTACAATGATTACTATGATTACTTTTGTATTTGAGTACCGGTAATCATATCGAGAATCGTATTTCTCAGTGGGTAGTTATTTTGTATATGTATTCCGATATAACAACGACCTTCACCGATCTGTTTAAGGGATAATAATGATTTGATTACTATGATGATTACTTTTGTTACTTTTGTATTTGAATACGGGTAATCATATCGAGAACCGTATTTCTCAGTAGGTAGGTATTTTGTATAGGTATTCCGATATAATAACGACTTTCACGAAGTACGAAGTAATAAGGGTAATCAAAGTAATCAAAGTAGATACAATAGTCGTTACTCGCTCTGATACGATTGGTACGAAGTAACGAAGTAATCAAAGCAGATACAATAGTCTTTACTCGCTCTAATACGATTGGTATGAAGTAACGAAGTAATCAGAGTAATCAAAGTAATCAAAGTAATCAAAGTAAACAAAGTAACCGAAAAAGATACAATAGTCGTTACTAGCTCTGATACGATTGGTACGAAGTAACGAAGTAATCAGAGTAATCAAAGTAACGATTTGCCTCTCTGTATAGTAATTGTTACTTTCGGTATTCGTAAGTAACGAATACTTTGTAACGAATAGTTACTTTTTCAACATCACTAATCTGTTGATGCATCAGCAGATGTGTAGATTGGGTAATTTGATCGTTTGTTGTTTATATATCACGTTGGCAGACGCGTCTGCGAAATATCCGATATTTGTCGGTTTTTTTCACCACGGATCAAAGGGCTCTCCACACATCTGTTCTCTGACCTCTACGGCGCATTAGTTTTCGCACTGAATTCAAAGTAGATATTGCGTCGCCCTAGAATTAACACAGACTGAACGATTTACAGATATGTGGTCAGCTCGTGATGGTACATCGGTAGATGCATCCGCGGACGCGTCTGCCGATGTGTAGAGCAGGCATAAGAAAAATAGTTCTAATCTTTATTATATTATTTTGCGTTTGTATATGATTAGTGTGAGTTTTAATAATTGACGAATACCTCTGCTAGATAACACCTGAATCATATCGCTGTATATAATTAAAAAACAATAAACGAAATTATCAAGTTTATTTCAAAGGAAACACATAAACTGCCAGAGGTTTATTAATCCGGATAGTATGGGTGCACTGGCTAGAAATAAATATTCTCATTCCATTTTTTTGTATAATCTTACTTGAAGTAACAACAAACAACAATTCTCATTGTTGATGGAATGGATATTGAGCAGACTGCATTTTATAAGTACTTGGGACATGGAATTCGGTTGGAAAGAGATAATCAGACGTGCGAGCTCCCACGTCACAGCAGCAGTGCCGGATTAACCATTAGGCAAAGTAGGCAGTTGCCTAGGGGACTCGGCCCCAAAGGGGGCCTCGCGGGGACCAAAACGAAAAAATGTTGAAAGATTCAAATATCGCGCAATACCATAAAAGTTAAGGTGGACGTATAAATCTACATTACAATGCATACTTTTGTTCACATAAAAAGTATATGCTGTGGGAATACATCGCTAATGAATGCCCTTTGGTAGAAGGACCAGTACTACAGATGGAAACAAGAATCGAAAGTGAGCAAAAAAGCACAAGAAAAATCAGGAGAAAGAAAAGATCCCTAATCAAAATCCAAAGCAGGAGCAAAACTTATTTAAACTCAGTTTCACACGGAAATCCATAGCTAGTGAAGCAGCAACTAATGAAAATGCACGTTATGGAATACAAATAACTGAGGGAAACATAGCTTCCCTAACTGAAGAAGATGAAAAAACATGTAACGACAGTTCTATTCCAGTTCAAGAAGTTAAAGAACCAGAAACCGAAACTAAGTTAAAAATTGAAGTTAAAGATAAATTGGGTCCTAAATTCGGAAAACGGCATAGGATTACGGAATACAGTAACTAAAGAAGTATGGACATTTTGGATCGGGAAAGGTCTTCAGAATGTAAAAACCTTGATGGAAGTGTTTCAGCGTCAAAAAGAAATTTTGAAGGCATTACAAGATTTTTACACAATCTATGGTTTTTCGAAATCAGTGGAACAAAAATTAAAAGAGACTGGCTGACCTATTTTCCCTCAAATAGAATATCGTATTTTGAGTTTGTTCAGTCTGTGTACAACTTTATTTCATCCTCTACCAACCGTTGGAAAGCTATGATTAAATGCTTAGCGATCTCATTCGCCACGATCTAGTCCTTATAAGAAAAAGCAGCACATGCCATAAGACCTTTGCCTAAAGGTTAAAACGCTTTCAAATCTGCTCTTCATACTCTTGCTGAAGACACTAATCAGCAAGCTGAAACAGTTCATGAGGCTAAGTATTTGTTGAAAGAAATGTCAAAAATAGAAGAAACATTCATAATGAATGAGTTTTGGGTAGCAGTTTTAAAACGCATCATCACTGTCAGTAAATCATTGCAGAGAGAAGAGATTGAACTTCAAACTGCAGTTCAGCTTCTAAATTCACTTTTGGAGTTCTTAAAATTCCAAAAAGATAATTTTGCTTATTAGGAGCAGAGGGTCTGCGTCTGCGACCTACAATACTCTGAATATTCTCTACTATACTTTAATTACTGAGCTGAGTCGTCGGTTGACAGTGTACGGGTCAATAGTAGTGATGTTGATTGTAGTTACTTTCGAGTATTCTTTACAAATCATTACTTTTGTATAAGGTAATCATTTACAGTATTCGTTACTTTGATTACTACGATTACTTTTGCTACTTTTGTATTTGAGTACCGGTACTCATATCGAGAATCGTATTTCTCAGTAGGTTCTCAGTTATAGATATTTTGTATAGGTATATATATATATATATATATATATATATATATATATATATATATATATATATATATATATATATATATCTAGATCAGTCATGTCAAAGATACGGCCCGCGGGCCGCATCCGGCCCCCGGGCCATACCAATACGGCCCGCGATCGCAATGTGTCACAGAAAGAAGAATCATGTTTTTTAGAGCTTTTAGACTTCACTCGATTGCTCTACGGAAGTTTTAAAATGCGTACACTACACTACATTTATAAGTCATTTCAAAGGCAGCGCGTGCCTAGACAAGCGAGAGAGATAGACAGTAACACCATCTCTTAGCGGAAACACCCTATTATTTTTGTTGAGAACAATAGAATCTTCCATGCGCTTCGAGTCTAGACTAGAACCTTCCTTATCGATATAAAAGAAGTGCGTCGACGTGTCACGTGAGTCAGTTGCGAAGTAGTGGTTGAGAAGGTATTGTACATTTGTTTGTGTCGTGCGTGTGCGATATCCATAATTGTGTCGAGTTCCATATTTGTTACGATTTCGGCATAATGTCACAAAAACGTAAAGTTGATAGTGAACGTAGAGTTTTTCAGTCTAAATGGGAAAATGCATATTTTTTCATAGAATGGAAAGGTAAACCACTGTGTTTGATTTGCAATCAAACAGTTGCTGTTTGTAAGGAGTTTAACTTGAAGAGACACTATGATACGAATCATAAATCAAAATTCGATTGTTACACTGAAAAAATAAGAATGGACAGATTGTCATCTTTAAAATCTAAACTTCAAGGTCAACAATCGATGTTTACTAAAGCTAATACTGAGAGCGAAGATGCCCTGAAATCAAGTTTTATTATTGCATTAGAACTCGCGAAGAGATCAAAACCTTTCACTGATGGTGATTTTATTAAAGACTGTATGTTGAAAGTTGCCGATGTTTCATTTCCATTTCAAAAGTCAATAATTCAAAATATTTCGCTGTCAAGAAACACTGTTGCTTCAAGAATAAATGATTTATCTCAAAATACAACAGCAAATGATATTTATTCTGCATTGGAGCATTTGATGGCAGAATATGGACTCGATTGGAATATACTTAGCAGCACAACTACGGATGGCGCTCCTGCCATGGTTGGCCAACATTCGGGCGTTGTAACTAAATTAAAACAGAAAACATCAGGAAATTTTGTGGGATTTCACTGTATAATTCACCAGGAATCATTGGCATCCAAACATTTAAAAATGGACCATGTCATGCAACCTATAATTAAAATAGTAAATTTTATAAGGAGCAGAGGACTAAATCACCGACAGTTCAGGCAGTTTTTACAAGATTTGGACGAAAAGTTTTCTGATGTCCCTTATTTCACCGAAGTTCGTTGGCTCAGTCGAGGAGTAGTTTTAGAAAGATTTTTTGCATTACGTGACCCTATTCAAGCTTTCATGTTAGAAAAAGGCAACCCAATTGATTATGACAATGACTGGTGGGTTGATTGTGCCTTTTTGGTAGATATGAATAAACACTTGACTGATCTGAATGTAAAGTTACAGGGTAAAAATCTGATTGTCACTCAAATGTACTCATGTATTCAAGCCTTTGAAACAAAGTTGAGGCTGTGGGAAAATCAGGTAAAAAATCAAACTTTGGATCATTTCCCTCATTTAAAATCATTTGGCACAGTGGATCAAAAAAAATTGGATCAATATTCTCAACTTCTGCAAAATCTTATCACGGAATTCAACAATCGTTTTGAAGACTTCCACAAAATGAATGAAATGGAATTCCCAATTTTCAACAATCCATTCAATTTTGAAGCTTCACAGGCACCAGTTCATTTGCAAATGGAGTTGATAGATCTTCAATCGGACAGTATTTTGAAAGAAAAATTTAAAGAGGTTAACGCACTTACATTTTATACACAATATTTCAAGAGTTTGGATAACTACCCGGAATTAAAAAAGCATGCAGCACGCATTCTGTGCATGTTTGGTAGCACCTATTTATGTGAGCAGATGTTTTCCGTCATGAAAATAAATAAGAACAAACATCGCACAAGACTTACAAATGAACATCTCCAATCAATTCTTAAAATAAATACAACGAATATGATACCTGACATCAATGAGCTTGTCAAAAACAAGAGAAGTCAGGTATCTGGATCCTCGAGCTCAAAATAATTACCCTCTTTTATAACTTTGATATGATTTTTAACAACCGTATATTATAAGTATACTATTAAATAAAATGTTATAATAATTCAGTACATTTTTTTTTATTTGAATCTGGCCCGCCGACACATTCTGAATTTAATATATGGCCCTCTGCAAAATTGAGTTTGACACCCCTGATCTAGATCAAAATAGAGGGTTCTCGCATTCAAACTTTGTTAATGGCATACATTACATATTTTACGTATACCATTACACCTCGACCTCCCTCTGTTTCATCTTCTATCTTGTCCTCACCCTCACACCCTTAAAACGATTCATACCGATAACGATATTCGATAACACTCGTAAAATACCGGTCCGGTCTGTTACTCGCTGGGATACGATGGGTAGAAAGTAATCAAGTGTACTAGTATATACAATAGTCGATACTCACTCTGATACGATTGGTACGAAGTAACCAATTGGGGTTGTAGGGTTGTGTTATAGAGGTAGCACCTTTTATCGGAACGACCACATCAAGCGTCATAGACGGGAGATGGTTCTTGATAACTGGTCCTCATAAGACAACTAACTCTCACTTATGGCTCCACGTGCCACACCCCGGGCAACTGCATTGGTCTGCAGCTAAACTAAGTGAGGGTAGCCAGATATGGCGATAATTTCACCGAGTGATTGCCGGTATAAGTAATCTCCCACTTACCGACCAACGGCTTCGGGCGGATGAGTTAGTAAGTGGTAGGGCACTCTTTTGTCCTGGGGTTGAGAAATCGGCCTCGAAGGCGGATGAACAAAAAAAAAACGGTCAACGGCATAAGGATGTAGAAGGCAAGGGGAAACCACTACATTAAAGATCATATACGGATATCCCTAGTACAATTGTCATGGATGTACAAAAAAGTAACTCTGTTACTGATCATGGATATCGGAGACCAAGATCCGGCAGGGGAGGCAAATCACAGATAGACCACAGGGCCTCTCAGGTCGATATCAAACGAAATCCCTGTGAAATACCCATCAGTAACACATCGTCCAAAAAGAAGACTAAAATCGACAAAAAGTGCATGAAGATAGTCACGATCAATATACCAAGCAGGTAAAGTCCATAATGTCATTCAGGAAATGGAAAGACTTAACATAAAAATATTAGGACTAAGTGAGACCACATGGCCCAATGCAGGTGACATATTAGTAGGCCAAACAAAGATATACTACTCTGGTAATGACAATGACCCAAATCACTGGAACGGAGTAGCGATATTAGTTGATAAAACCACCCAGAAATTTGTAACTGGCTTCTTACCCATCTCGGATAGAGTTATGATGGTAACACTCAAAACAGCCCAGTCTAGAGTCAATATAATTCAAGTATATGCTCCCACAGCAGATAAATCGGATGAAGAGCTCGAACAGTTTTATAACGAATTACAACAAGCTTTAGAAGTAACCAAATCTAGAGACGTTACAATAGTAATGGGAGATCTAAATGCAAAAATCGGTAGAGGAAGTCAAGGTGATTTTATTGGAAACTTTGGACTGGGCACTCGTAACGAGAGAGGAGAAAGATTGGCTCAATTCTGCAAAGAGACCGATTTTATTGTCACGAATACTTATTATGATCTGCCGACCAGGAGACTCTATACATGGAAATCACCAGCAGACAACCAACATAACGTCATCAGAAACCAAATTGACTACCTTCTCATCTGCAAACGATACCGAAATTCCATAAAATCAGTAAAATCATACCCTGGAGCTGATGTGAGATCAGATCACAATCCAGTTTGTAGGAAGGTTTAGAATTAATCTAAAGAAGCCTGTGGTTAAAACTAAAGTAGAGACGATACAAGTATCTCGTTTGAGAGATCCATCAACAAAAGAGCAAGTCACACTAAAAATTAAAGAAGAGCTCACCAAAATAGAAATTATTCCTACTGAAGATGCGAACAGGAAATGGCACATGTTAAAAGATGCTCTTATCCGCACATGTGAGACAACACTTACACCTAAACTAATTAAGAATAAAAATGAATGGATGACCGAGGAGATTCTAGATCTCATGGAAGCAAGGCGATCTTATAAAACCAAAGACAAAAACATGTATAATATTATACACACAGAAATAAGGAGAAAGATCAGAGAGGCAAAGGAAAGATGGTATAGTGACAGATGCGCAGAGATTGAACAGTTGGTAGAGAAACATGATAACTTAAACCTTCATAAGAAAATTAGAGAAATAACAGGCACTAATATTAAGAAAAAATCAAACATACTGCTGGATAAAAACGGAAAAATAATTATAGACGTCGGTGAAAGGTTTAAAAGATGGCAGGAATATATTCAAGAGCTATTTAAAGACGAACGGACTGAAATAGTACTAGAGCAGGAAAAGTTCGACAACGGCCCAGACATAACAGAAGATGAGGTACTAGAGGCGATAAAGCGAACAAAGAACAACAAGGCAACAGGTCCTTACCAAATACCTGTAGACATAATACGGTTAATAGAAGACCAGCAAATTGAAATATTGGTCGACTTATTTAATACAATATACAGTACAGGAATCATTCCCAGAGATTGGCTGCTGTCAACGTTCATAACACTGCCAAAAAAACCAAATGCAAAAGAATGCCAAGATCACCGGATGATAAGTTTAATGCGTCATACACTCAAAATATTTTTAAAAATTATACACCGGAGAATACATAACAAACTTGAGCAGGACATAAGCGACACGCAATTTGGATTTCGAAATGCAATGGGAACGAGGGAAGCCCTGTTCGCTGTAAATGTACTTGTGCAAAGGTGCATGGATGTTACTCAGCCAGTATATATGTGTTTCTTGGATTACAACAAAGCCTTCGATAAGGTCAGACATAACCGCCTTATCGAATTACTTGAAAAGAAAAACTTAGACATGAGGGACATCAGGGTCATTAGTGCTATCTATTATAATCAGATCTCTGTGGTAAAAGAGAACAACGCCTTTTCAAATGAAATACGAATTGAGAGGGGCGTCAGACAGGGCTGTGTCCTGTCTCCTACTTTATTCAATTTGTATTCAGAGGAAATAATCCAGGAAGCACTAGAAGACCTAACCACGGGAATAAAAGTAAATGGTCGACCAATCAATAATATACGGTTTGCCGACGACACTATTTTATTAGCCGAATGTCTTGAGGATTTACAACAAATGGTTGACAGAGTGGTAGAAGGCAGCCAAGAAAACGGACTGTCCCTAAACACAAAAAAGACACAATTTATGGTAATCACAAAAGTTCAACAGCGCCAAGAAAGCATAACAATACATGGAGAACAAATTAAAAAGGTTGAAAAATATAAATATTTGGGTACAATAATTAATGAAACTAATGAGTACACAGAAGAGATTAAAGCAAGAATAGGACAGGCAAGAAATGCTTTCAACAAACTAAAAAGAGTACTCTGTAGCAGGGACATTACAATTTCTTTAAAGATAAGACTTCTGAGATGCTACGTGTCCTCCGTAATATTCTATGGGTTGGAGGCTTGGACAATAAAGAAGATGTTTCGGACAGATTAGAAGCCTTCGAGTTATGGGCCTACAGAAGAATATTAAGAATAAGTTGGGTGGATAGAGTCACGAATATCGAGGTGTTGAGAAGAATGGGAATAGATAAAGAGGTTTTAAATACAATTAAAGTCAGAAAACTGCAATATCTGGGACATGTTATGAGGGAGGAGCGTTATAACTTGTTACAATTGATAATGCAAGGAAGAATACAGGGTAGAAGGAGTCGCGGAAGAAGACGCATCTCCTGGTGAAACAATTTGAGAGCTTGGTTTAATTGCACTTCTGCTGATCTCTTTAGAGCAGCGGTATCGAAAGTGCGAATTACCGTGATGGTTGCCAACCTTCTTAGAGGAGATGGCACATGAAGAAGAAGAAGAAGATTACACCTCGACCTCCCTCTGTTTCATCTTCTATCTTGTCCTCACCCTCACACCCTTAAAACGCTTCATACCGATAACGATATTCGATAACACTCGTAAAATACCGGTCCGGTCTGTTACTCGCTGGGATACGATTGGTAGAAAGTAATCAAGTGTACTAGTTGTATATACAATAGTCGATACTCACTCTGATGTACGAAGTAACGAAGTAATCAGAGTAGTCAAAGTAATCAAAGTAGATATAATAGTCGTTACTCGCTCTGATACGATTGGTACGAAGTAACGAAGTAATCAGAGTAATCAAAGTAACGATTTGCCTCTCTGTATAGTAATCGTTACTTTCGGTATTCGTAAGGAACGAGTACTTTGTAACGAATAGTTCCTTTTTCAACATCACTAGTCAATGGACTCAGTATTTGGCCTTTCGTGTTTTTCCAAAATTGAGTGATACTCAAATAAATGAGTGTGCTACAAAACTACATAAAAACTATCCTGATGATATTGAATCTGCGCTTGAAAATGAACTAGAACAGTTCAAATATTTTATATCCCAGCTTCAAACTTGCAGGGAAAACAATTTATTCCTGCTTCACAGTCATTTTGGGTTATTTAGCAACAGGAGAACGGACATTTTCAAAAATAAAAATTATTAAAAACGGAGAAACCTAGGTTTCTTAATGGGCCTTATAGCTTGGGTTGCCTAGGGGCCTCAGGATTCTTAATCCGGCACTGCTGGGCAGCGTTTAGTAAACTGAACTATGTATTTAAATCGGAGTTACCATATGCCTCAAAAGGAAAATCTTTGACTAGTGTGTGTTGCCTGCACTCACTTAGCCGGAACATTAACACTCACAAAAAAGGTACTCAGCAAGATTCGCGTAAAACTGAGAGGCTATGGAGCGCCAGATGTTGAGTGTCTCCCTCAGAGACCGAATCCCAAACGAAGAAATACGCTGTAGAACAAAAACAGCAGATGCTGTCTGTGGAATTGGGCAGGACACGTCGTCAGATTGTCAGAAAACCGATGGACAAAACATATTATCAAGTGGAGGCCACGAGAAGATGTACTACGGAGCAGAGGTCGCCCACTGACCAGATGGGCCGACCATCTGAAGCATGTTATCGGTAACTGGATGCAAGTCGCACAAAACAGAGACACATGGAAAGAGTTGAGGGAGACCTATGTCCAGCAGTCGACGCGTACTGGTTGATGATGATGATTTGAAGTGATAATAGTCTCCTTATAACAAAAGTGCATAACCACACTCCTATCTGAGTATAGGGACCAAGATTTCATTGGATTTTTGCCTTGAGGAATAGACAAGTAGTGAAGTGTAACTTTTAGACTTCCTCGTGTCTTCTTTCATTTATTGTTCGTTTGGTTTGCAAGTTATAGAAACCACAAACACAGGCGTAACCAAAAAGTGGTCCCAAGAGAAGTGTTTATTTCCCCCGAAATAATATTTCGAATTTTTAAATATATTAATTTTTCAGTGATTTATTGAGTCTTGAATATCGCCTTTTCGCGCTTTTCATACCTTAAATTGTTTATAACTCGAAAGTCAATTAACCTAATAAACCTAGCCTTTCCTGCTAAAAAATAAATTTTACAATTTGCTATTTTTTTTATTTTTGACCATCATTTTCTTTTGGCAACATGCGCTTTTGTTATAAGGGGCCTATTTTAAGTTAGATTTTGCAAAAAAATATGGAATGATAATATTTTCCCAACCTCTGCGCCCATATTAACCGGACTATATTAATAAAGATTCCACTTACATTGAACCTCAGATAAGTGGATTCATTAGTGTTATTGGATTTAGTTTGTTTTGAAAATTTTTGTCAACACCGTTAACAGTGTGAGTTTCCTGTTTTGAGTAAATTTTTGACTTAAAATTATTTTTGCCAGCTAATTCTGTTTATTAAAATACTATCCGTGAAAGATATCCTCAATCATAAAGAAATGATTAAAAAACTACTTTATATTTGTTTGTTATCGTATTATGGCTTATTTACGATTACGAATGGTGCTCGTATACTAGGTGTTTTTGTGATGAGTACCAATAGTCACTATGTCTTGTCAAATACGTTAATGAGAGGGCTTGCTGAAGCTGGACATGACGTCACCATGGTAAGTCCATATTATGATAAGAAACCAGTACAAAATGGTACATACAGAAATATTGTACTTACTGGATTTGTCGAGGAATACACAGGTAATAGTATATTTTACTAATTTTACTATTGTTTTGATTTTCGCATATCAATTAAAAAATCAGTAGGTACAAGAAAATAATGTGTCTTACTTATATCATAATCAGGGCCCCCGTAAAGACTACTGGCGCCTGTGTGCAAAAATTGATTTTGGTGCCCCTTAAGGCATTTTGGTTCATGTTTATTTATTTATTTTTTTGAAGGCAGGTAGGTATTTTAGGTAGGTGCTTGAGATAAGGCAAAAACTGAACTTTAGAAGTCATAATAAGTTTTAATGAATTTTCCCCGAAACGTGCTTCATTTTTTAGTAATTTCACGTTGAAATATTCGATTTGGAATTTGACGGATAAGAACATATTCTTCATGAGCTTCAATTTTCAGGATAAGGTCTATAGACTTCATGAATATACCATTTTTTTCGTTTTTTTATAAGCTACATTTTGACAACAATATTTTTTTCGATAAAATACTTAGTTTTTGAGTTATTTGCAAAAAAACACCCAAAACGTGCTTTTTTGTTGAAAAATAAACATTTTCACTCGCAAATAAGACTCCAAAAATATTGATTTAGTTACAAAACTCTATGGAACAAAAGTTGCTTACAATTATGTTAGTTTATCCATTTCCGGACTTATTTTATTTTAAACCTATATTTTTTCACTCCCGAGCCGAGCAGTCGTAACTTTCACCCCAAACCCAAAGCAACCAATGGCACAAGTCCAACTTTGAAGGGAAGGGAGCATCTGTAATTGCACTTTTTTCCAAACCCTAACTGATTTCAACACCCTGGTGTCTCCACACGCTAGCATCTGTAAATATGCCACCGGGACGCATATTTACAGATGCTAGCGTGTGTAGACACAAGGGTGTTGAAATCAGTTAGGGTTCGGAAAAACAGTACATTTACAGATGCTAGTGCGTGTTGACACCACGGTGTTGAAATCAGTTAGGGTTTGGAAAAACAGAACGTTAACAAATGCTAGCGTGTGTTGACACTAGGCTTTTGAAATCAGTTAGGGTTTGGAAAAACCGTACGTTTACAGATGATAGCGTGTGTTGACACTAGGGTGTTGAATTCAGTTAGGGTTTGGAAAAACAGTACATTTACAAATACCAACAGATTTGGACAATAGAGTGTTGAAAGCAGCTAGCTTTTTTAGTGATTATACATGCATAGATGCTAACGGCTATTGACATTGATTTTATATATTTTAATATTTAAGTGATTTAGATATTAATAGATAATTAAACGTTGTTGGAATATAAACAATAATATATTTACACAAAAGATCATTATAAAAAATAATGTTGTTCTGAAGCTATTTCCTTGTGGCATTTTTATAATTAACTATTTAGATGGGAAATAAGCCACAATTAAATTGAAAAAAATAATTTTATTAACGTTTCGCCACCCAAATCGGGTGCCGTTGTCAAAATACAAAATACTATTAAATTAAACAAAAATGTTTTTGCTTAGTAAAAAATTCTTCTAATAATTTATTTAATCTGACTCATTTATATCGGCAATTCAGACATATATTATACATTTTAAGGTATGTTTTACTAAGCAACAACATTCATGTTTATTTTAGTAGTATTTTGTATTTTGACAACGACACCCGATTTGGGCGTCGAAACGTTAATAAAATTATTTTTTTCAATATAATTGTGGCTTATTTCCCATCTAAATAGTTAATTATAAAAAATAATACATATTAGATTAATGAGCAGATCCGTGTCTTTTAGGGTTAGGTTGGTTCTCTGTGATGTTTCTCATCAGGTTTCTGCTTCTTTTTTTTCCTTTTGTTGCCTCGGTTTTGGAAAAACAGTACGTTGACAGATGCTCGCGTGTGTTCACACTAGGGTGTTAAAATCAATTAGGGTTTGGTAAAACAGTACATTTACAAATACTAACAGATTTGGACACTACAGTGTTGAAAGCAGCTAGCATTTTTAGTGGTTATAAATGCGTAGATGCTAAGGACTGTTGACATTGATTTTATATACCTACGGCTGTGGAAAAATATTTATGTGATTTAGGTATTAATCAATAATTAAACGTTGTTGGGATATACACAATAATATATTAACACAAAAGAACAACATAAAAAATAATGTTGTTCTGAAGCTATTTCCTTGTGACATTTTTATAATTAACTATTTAGATGGGAAATAAGCCTCAATTAAATTGAAAAAAATAATTTTATTAACGTTTCGACGCCCAAATCGGGTGTCGTTGTTAAAATACAAAATACTACTAAATTAAACAAAAATATTGTTGCTTAGTAAAAAATACTTTAAAATGTATAATATATGTCTGAATTGCCAATATAAATGAGTCAGATTAAATATATTATTAGAAGAATTTTTGTTTAATTTAGTAGTATTTTGTATTTTGACAACGACACCAAATTTGGGCGCCGAAACGTAAATAAAATTATTGTTTTCAATTTAATTGTGGCTTATTTCCCATCTAAGTAGTTAATTATAAAAATGCCACAAGGAAGTAGCTTCAGAACAACATTATTTTTTTTTGTTGTTCGTTTGTGTTAATATAATATTGTTTATATCCCAACAACGTTTAATTATTTATTAATACCTAAATCACTTAAATATTTTTCCACAGCAGTAGGTATATAAAATCAATGTCAATAGCCGTTAGCATCTATACATGTATAACCACTAAAAACGCTAGCTGCTTTCAACACTCTGGTGTCCAAATCTGTTAGTATTTGTAAATCTACTGTTTTTCCAAACCCTAACTGAATTCAAAACCCTAGTGTGAACACACGCTAGCATCTGTAAACGTACTGTTTTTCCAAACCCTAACTGATTTCAACACCGTGGTGTCAAAACGCGCTAGCATCTGTAAATGTACTGTTTTTCCAAACCCTAACTGATTTCAACACCCTGGTGTCTACACACGCTAGCATCTATAAATATGCCACCGGAACTTGATCCGCTCCCAGATATTCAGCATATTTTCTTGATTTGTGTTCATAACCCATGTTTCGCTTCCGTAAAAAACTGTGGGCTCAATCACTGTTCGGTATTATCTGAATCTTGCCTCTATGGAGATGTTTTTTACTCTTAGTAATTTATGTAGGGCTCCGAGAGTCTTCCTTCCTCTCGAAATTCGGTTCTCAATTTTTTGGTTTGCTTCCCCTTTACTTGTTAGGGTTACTCTTAGATATTCAAACTCTGTCACCTTTTTGAAGCAATAATCTTTCCGCTCATTGTTTTTAGTACTCCTCAGTTGTGTTTGTTTATATGTGGTCTGCTCCATTTCCATATACTACATCGTTTCCTTTCAGTTCTTGCCTACACTACATCGTCCGCAAAGGCCGGGACCTGGCTTCTGTTTTCATAAATCATATCTTTCGTTCATATATACCCCATTCCACGAATATACGACCCTCTTGGATTATCGCGACAATGAATATTTTACTGTGAAAAATATGAAGAACGAAAGTAAATTGCACATTACATTGTTGTTTATTGGAGCAATTATTAGAGCAAAATACTTTCGTACTTCTTATGTTGCACACTAAAATATTCGTTGTCGCGATAATCCAAAACAGTTGTATATTCGTGGAATACACATACCACCTCTCTCAATATTGCCTTCAACAAGAAATTGAAGAGTACTGTGGACAGTTTATCTCCCTGCTTTAACGAATTTTTCTGTTAAGGTTTCCTTCTATCCTTATTCTATTGTCAGTCTTCATTAAGGTCAATTTTAACGGTTTCATCATCTTTAACTGTTGCTCGTACGTACTGCTCTGAATCATTTTCAATACGAATATTTGATCTAAGGTAGATCTTCCCTTTTTGAATCTTCCTTGGTATTCACCAACCTGCTCGTTTAAGTGCCTTTCCAGTCTGCTTCTTATGACTCTAGTGAGTAGGTACCTTATAATATGTTACATCTAGAAAGTAATACCTCTAATGTTTTCGCGTACATCTCCCTCTTTCTTCTTATGAATGGGACATACCATTGCCTCTATCCATCTTCCGGAATTTCCTCTCGCTTTAAGATTTTTATCAGTAGGCTACATATCCGCTTTATTATAAGTGCTTCTCCCCATGCTTGATTAATTCTGCAGTAATACTATTGCTGCTTGCACTTTTTTCATGCAATATATGATTTTCTTAAAGAGAAAGGTCTTCGATCAATGTGTCCTGCCGATTCTAACCGGAAATACTAACGCTCACCAAGACGTCCGCAAATAAAATTCGAACAACACAGAGAGCAATGGAACGGTCCATGTTGTGATTAACCCTTAGGCAGGCCGCACACCAAAGAAACATGAAACGTGAAACATGAAACAAATAAATTGTAAAAAAAGTAACCGTTTCATGTGATATGCTAATCGATGAAACAAAAATAAAATTATTGTGAAGAACGAAACCGTTTCATGGTATACAGTGTGTCAATTTAAAAAGTTGCCACCCCTATAAATTGGTCCCTATAGAAAATCTAAAAATATGCAAAAACACGTCAAATGTATTTGTGAGTGGGCCATTTTGTAGACCAGTTTTCAACTAAATTACATCAACCCTATAGCGGGGGCGGACACAACCCCCAAAATCCTTAATGGAATAGGGGGTTGAGTGATACCTCATTTTGAAGGTCATTAAATTACCTTTTCAAAAATACCACATGCCTTATATTTCTTTTCAGTACTTTTGGAAAAATCTTAAACTCAATACTGTAAAATTTTTTTAAAAAACTATACTTAATATCTTTAAGGTTTTACTTGATTTTTCCAAAAATACTTAAAAAAAATACTCTAAATACTTCAACACCCCAAATAAAAATTCAATTTGGAGTTCAACACTCCAAAAAAATTTTTGGAGTTCTGAACTCGATATTTAATTATTAAAATTAATTATAAAAAAATTAAAATTACTGAAAAGAAATATAATGTATGTGGTATTTTTGAAAAGGTAATCGAACGACCTTTAAAATGAGGTATCACTCAACCCCCCTTTCCGTTAAAGATTTTGGGGGTTGTGTCCGTCCCCGCTAGAGGGTTAGTGTAATTTAGTTGAAAACTGGTCTATAAAATGTCCCCCTCACAAATAAATTTGACGTGTTTTTGTATATTTTTAGATTTTCTATAGGGACCAAATTATAGGGGTGGCAACTTTTTAAATTGACACCCTCCCTATATAGTGTAATAAACAGAAGTTGAACTTCGCAAACTCGACACAAGTCCGGTTTTAGTTTTTTTCTAGTATATCAAGGGGTGCTTTTAATGACACTAACTTTTTCTTAAAAGATTTTGCTTCGGAACACCCATTTTCATCCCTTTAAAGGGGGTAGTTTGTGGTTTTTGCGAAACGTAGCCCTTCCTGTACGTTATTGTAAAAAATTCCTTAATAGAAATATGAAGAGGACTGTATTTGCTACAATTTATTCCGCGACAGCATATATCTATCACACACCGTTTAGCGGAGGTGTCGCCCCAAATTTGACAAGTTTTTAAAAAAGATGTTTTAAAAAAAATTATTTTTCCCTAACCGTAACGGGAATCAAGAAGCAACACAGCGGCAATTAATCATAAATAAATGTCTGATTTTTTGGTATAGGTTTCATTTAAGGCAATTGTCCATTTTTTAATTACAGGGTGTTAAATTTTAAAAAGCCCCTTTTTATACCATCTGAACCGCTTATGCTAGCGTAAAAAAACTTTCAGCGATTACCCATGTACAAGTGTTATTTACAAATTTGTATAATTCACCCTCATATTTTCCCTGAAACCACCCAAATAAGAGGAAAATGAATAAAGAAAATATGCAAAAATTGACTCTGGGCCGTCACTGCGGCTTTAGGGTGCAAAGAAAGTAAAATATGTATAGGTCACAATATGTAGCAGACAGTGTGTTCTTTTATTTGTCATAAGTATGTTATTAATAAAATGAATAGGTGACGAAAAAAAAACAGAAACTGGAGTCCGCCAAAGCATTTCTAACGTTTGCGGCGCCATTGTGGCGTAACGGTTGCTTATACGAAAAAAATGCATAAGACCTTATATATTTGTAGAGCAAATAGTGCAATAGTGGTCTTTAATTCTGTATAAGCGTTGTTTCAAAAAAATATATAGGTAATGAAAAAATCGTAAAAACATGCTCGCCTAACTTATTTTCAGGGATAGGGGTAGTTTTCGCAGGGATGTTGCAATAACCATAATATATATTTATAAAAAACGCTACTGAGTAGGATTTTTCCCTACCTCCTTTAAAGTAATGAAAATGGGTGTACCGGGGCAAATCTTTTAAGAAAAAGTTAGTCTCATAATAAGCACCCCATGATATACAAGAAAATAAAAATAAAACGGGACTTGTGTCGAGTTGGCGAAGTTTAACCTCTGTTTCCTACACTAATCCGCTAATCAAAGAAACAAAAATAAAATTTGTGTAGTAAATAATGGAAAGTGATGATGACGAGGTCGTTGCTGTTGTGGCAACTTTTTTATTACTGTCCAAAAATCATAACCATAGTACATACCTAATATTTGGTTGCAAACGAATTAAATAATCATCTTGCTAAATTTCAATAATTTTATAGAATGAGTATTCAAACATTTTACATTGTTTTATTGTGGGCCTGGTTTAAAAAAACGATATTTTCTTGTTATTGTCTATTCGAGTAACACTCCAGGTTATAATTGTACAACTCTTCATTCTGCTCCACCACAGAAACCAATTCAAAATTAAATTCTTGGTCGGCATTAATTTTACGCACGTAATTAATTATTCAAAACAATGAAACTGATATCGAAAAATAGAACCACGTCCTATTTCATGAAACACGTTTCAAGAAGATAAAAATGATTCATGGGCATGAATCACACTCGTTTCATAGATATGCGGACGTCTATTTGTTTAGCAGTGTTTTATTTCCATGAAATGTGTTTCACGTTTCATGTTTCTTTGATGTGCGCCTTCCGAAGTTAAAAATGTTTCACACGCATGAATCACACTCGTTTCATAGTCCAGGGTAATAAGGTTTTTTCCATGAAACTCGAGCAGCCAGGGTACTGAAGCGTTTTTTCGACAGGTAATACCTATAAGAGCAAATTGTAACTATTTCCTGCGTAGGATCTGGCGGCAATTTTTATTTATAAACAATTAAGTGTCAAAAATGGCATTTTTCCCTTTTTTTTAAATCAATGGAAAACAGTGAAACTTATCGTTTTTTTAGTACAAATGTCTTTGATATTATGGAAAAAGCTTTAAAATGACCTATTACAAAGTTTGATATACTCATTTATTGTTAATATAATTGCGAAAAAAGGTCGGAATTGCAAAAAAAATTAATTTCGCAATATGTATTGTAAAAATTAGTGTACAGCTTTGAAATTTTTGTCATATCAGGATTCTCTGATGCTTAATATGTGATAAAAATTTCAAAGTGATTCATTTAATTGTTTAAATTTTATTCTTTCAACTTGGTTTAAAAAAAGCGAATAAAAAATGCATTTATTTGTAATAAATAATTATGCAAAAGTATCGTAAATTTTTCCTTATAAACTTTTTATTTTGTTATATAAGAAATTATATATATTTATTACAATTTTTTATCAATTATGATATAAATAACATTACTTGTTAGTTGTGCACTTAAAACAGGGTAAAAAAGTTAATTTTTTTGGAAAAAGTTATTCAAAAAGTTTATAAGGAGAGATTTACGATAATTTTGCATAATTATTTATTACTAATAAATGCATTTTTATTCGCTTTTTTAAACCTATTTGAAAATATAGCTCATGCTCTTCCATTTGACACCTGTGGAATGGTTCTAACGCCATTTTTTTCTGACTTATGTTATTGCAAAAAAAAAATTCTCTCTGAGATAAACAATTCGAATAAAATTTAAACAATTGAATGAATCGCTTTAAACTTTTTTCGTACGTCCGGGCCTAAAGTGACAACTTCACTCCCTTGTGACAGGTACTAAAGTGTCACATTTAATCCCTCCGGGATTAAATATTGACGAAACTCCCGGAACGATTAAATCACAAACAAACGAATTTAAGGGATATTTTATTGAAAAATATAATTAATTAGAATGGTAATTAACGTTAATATTCAAATTAATATTGTGACAGTTCGTCATATTGACAACCGCTTTTGATTTATCATCGAAGTAGACTAACAGCGCATTTTCAGTAGGTTGTCTCACATTTTTTAAGCGGCACCACTTTTTAAAAGCATCGTACTGCTGCTCGTATAGTTTTCTAGATTTCGGTGGTAACAATTCTTCACCTACTTCGGCTGCTCTTTTATCAATATCAGATACACCTTCTTCACTCATGATACCAATAATTATCAATAACAATGTTTCTTTACAATGACACTAGTAATGACAATGTTTCTAAATTATAACTGTCACAACGCAATGTTACTATGGTAACTTATTTTAAAGACAGTTTATTAAATGAGTTGAAGAGAGAAAAAACTGATTGAAATTATTGAAATAATTAATAAAATCATACCGGAAGTACGAAAAGTATCGTATATACCTTGCGACTGAAGTACATTTAATCCTTCAGGTAAATTATGGCCCTCCCTGCGGTCGGGCCATAAACTTTACCTTCAGGATTAAATGTACTACTTCAGTCCCGCGGTATATAATGTACTATTATCACATATTAAGCAACAAAGAACCCTCATTTGACAAAAATTTCAAACCTGTACACCCATTTTTACAATAGTTATTGCGAAAATATTTTTTTTGCAATTCTGACTTTTTTGGCTATTATATTAACAATAAATGAGTATATCAAACTTTGTAATATGTCATTTTAAAGTTTTTTCCATAATCTCAAAGCTATTTGTACTAAAAAATCATAAGTTTCACTGTTTTCCATTGATTTGAAAAAAAAAAGGGAAAAATGCAATTTTTTGACAGTTAATTGTTTATAAATAAAAATGGCCGCCAGATCCTACGCAGGAAATAGTTACAATTTGTTCCTACAGGTATTACTTGTCGAAGAAACGCTTCAGTACCCTGGCTGCTGAAGTGTCACGAACAGGGTATATTTTTGTCTTATTACCCTGGCCTATCATTGGTATGCGGACTTCTATTTGTTTAGCATTGTTTTATTTTCATGAAACGTGTTTCACGTTTTATGTTTCATGTTTTACGTTTCATGTTTCTTTGGTGTGCGGCTTCCCTTAGAGACTGAATAACCAATACTGAATTGCGCCGTAGATCGGGAGTAAGTAATCGATGCAATCAAAACAATATCGACCTTGAACTGGAACTGGGCAGGGCATGTCGCGCGAACGAAGGGCATTCGAAGTAGAGGACGACCACCAACAAGATGGACAGATGACTTGAAGCGGATATGCCAATATTGGATGCAAGCGGCTCAGGACAGGAATTTGTGGAGTGAACTACGGGAGGCCTACGTTCAGCAGAGAACAAGTATAGGCCGAATGATGATGATGCTTTTCTTACTGCTACTACAATTTACCATTGGCTTCTTGAGCTTACTCAAATAAAGATGGCTTGCTCGTTGACTGTCAAAAAATTTATCCAGCAAAGCTAGAATTTTGCATTTCATTCCAGACTAGATAATCCTGTCAGACTTCTAGATAAAATTTTATTTTGTTTTAGTTTTTTCCAAAAAGAGAAATCATTACGAAGCTGATTTTATAAATAAAGTAACTTACTTATTAGGACTTCACAATGCAGTATTCCCAATAATAGAAAAAACTCTCCAGCACGACAATTTCCAGAATTTGATCAAGTCAGGTACTGAACAGTTTGATGTAGTAGTGGTCGAACAATTTCACAGTGATGCTTTTAAAGCCTTGGCTTGGTATTATAACGCCCATCTGGTAGTTTTATCTCCCGGAGCTTCCTCTTGTGGAACTAATTCTCTAGTAGGTAAGTTGACAATAATTTTTTCTTATAATTTTTTGATTATAATTCATATACTTCCGCATTATACGTATATCTGTCTTACCTTATTCAATATGCAATTGCTTTGTCTAGCTCGGGTCCAGTATAACTAACGATGGTAACTGTGAAGCAGAAGTTCGGAGACGTATTGGTATGGCAAAAAATGCGATGAGTGGCCTAACTAAAGTTTGGAAAGACAGATATATCTCTCAAAATATCAAGATGAGACTACTGAATGCCCTTCTATTCTCAATATTTCTATGCGGGGCAGATACTTAGGAGACGTTAATTTGTCCAATTCGTTCCTTTATTTGCGCATGTGCAAGAAATGTCATATTGAATTTAGTGCCAAATTTAAATCATGGGCAGTGAACTTATCACGGCTAAGAAAAAAGATAATAAATAATATTATTCTTTCTTCAACTACTAGATTTCGTACTTTCATATTATCTAAATATGCTTTTAAGCAAATGTTAGTGTAGATTTCAATTAAATTATTTATCTTTTAGATATGTGATACAAAAAAATGAAGCAAGTCCTAAAAAAACTAGGTTATGTTTAGGATGTATAGGATGCCAACAGAAAAGACGCTATTATTATATCAGATTGGACACTTTACTACTACACATTTATTTTAGAATGTAGTGTGCTTAAAGTGCAATTAAAACAATTGATGGATTCCATGGTTACTTGGTGGAAATTCATATCTAACAATAAACACAAAACTTTTGTTTTCAATCTTCCCACAAGATTTACCTATTTAAAATATTTGTTTAAGTTGTTGTTAGTTCTGAAAGCTGGTGTTATTCTTTTCTTTTTATATGTTTCGCTACATATTTGTTGATATCTTATGTGTATATGTGATAGAGCAGAAGGCATAGAAGGTAGGTACTGGGCTCTGATAATGGGAAGATTAATTTCAGGGCTTTTTTTATGCAGTTTTTGATTTTAGATCTTGTTAATAGTTTATTCCTTTTACCCATTTCTTTACTGCTACGTATTTGTTGAATGATGTACAATTCTATCTTGAATTTACATATTTATGACATGGATATTTCTGTCAGTTTATTGCCCGATTTCACCAACGATACCTAAACAGTTGCCTTATTAAATAATTCTTATCGATAGGAACTTCTTAAGTCAATACTTAGGAACAATCGTATTTCGCAACTAAAAGAACTGCTTGTCTAGGAAATGCTTTCCTAGGTATTACCTAGGGTACGTTTGAACTATTTTTGATAAATAAAAAGAAGAACAAGATGACATTTCCTTACTTTTTCGATTACACAGCCCAACAAAAAAATTTTTGTCTTGCTGCTGAAAAAAAAATCAACTGATTTTAGTTAATTCATTTGTGCTAATTCCAAAAATACAAACCTTTTCTTTGTATCAGCTCTAAGTTTCGAGATATAACATACTTATCAAATACTTAAATATTCTTACATTTCTTTATATTCCACCACTATAATTGCAATATGTTTATAAACAAATTTAGCAAATTCTAAGACAAATGGGCAAATGAACAAAAGGGCCTATTTTGGTGTTCATTTAGGAGATCAAGATAAATCCTGAGCTCCACATGTGGTGTGCAAAATTTGTATTGAAAACTTGCGACAGTGGACGAAAGGAAAACGAAAATGTTTAAATTTGGTTTTCCAATGGTATGGAGGGAACCAAAAAATCATTTTGACGATTGCTATTTCTGTCTTGTCAATATAAAAGGCATTAATCGTAAAAATCGACGTACGTGAACATATCCTAACCTGGATTCAGCAATAAGACCAATTCCGCATCAGCTTGAGCAGATACCCATTCCAATATTTAGCAGTCTACTTATGATACCAGAGAATAATGTCGAAACGTTATCTGACGAACTGCAGACTAATAGATTTGAGGAAGACGACAGTGATTTTGAAGGGGATTCAACACGTCCTGAGCGCTTTACGCAGGAAGAGCTAAGCGATCTTATCAGAAATTTGAACCTTCCAAAGGATTCTTCCGAGTTTTCCAGACTAAAAGAAAAGAATGTTCTTCACCCAGACACCAAAATTACATACTACCGTAATAGAGACAAAAGATCTTTTGCCTTTTTTTCTCAGCAAGATGATATGGTTTTTTATAACAATATTAAAGGACTGTTAAAAAATGGGTGTATCGGAGTGTACACCAGATCACTGGCGTCTTTTTATCGACAGTTCCAAACGAAGTTTAAAGTGTGCCCTTCTACATAATGGCAACAAATATGGAAGTATACAGTTGTTCCTTAGAGTGGAAGAAATGCTCAACAATTTTAACAAACACGGTTGTCATATGAGTATTCAAATTCATTACCTCCACAGCCACTTTAGACCGTTTCCCAGAAAATCTTCACCAAGATATCAAAACGATAGAAGAGGGGTATTAGGGAGATGGGGCAATCACATGATGGCGGATTACTGCTGGAGTCTTCAAAGGGACCGTCCTTTTAAAGCCTTTGCAAGAAAATCATATAAAAGGAAGTTTTTAGGTGACGCCGAATAAACACATTTTTGTTGCGACGCTGCCGGTTAAGTTAGATGAAAAGTTAAGTTTTTTGCCAGATATGTATGATGATTTTTGTAAGTACATTATTGTACAATAAATATCTTACTTTTTATTCGTATTTGGTTTATTTCATGGGTAACAGCACTACATATATGTAGGTAGTGCTGCGTTAAATTACTCTATATGTTAGAAATGTGACCTGTTGTCGTATTTTCTGAAAACGATCTGATGGAGCAAATCTGGTGGCATTTTTGGATTTAGCAGACCCAAATTACCTAAAAACAGTAAAAAACTTTCCGGCAGCAAACTGTGTGTTTACCAGTGTTATTTGTCATTATTGTTTGTTTGCCAATTTGGTTTTATTCAGTTTTGTACTGTTAGGCAGGCCGCACATCAAAGAAACATGAAACGTATATTACGTTTCATGGAAATAAACCACTGCTAAACAAATATATGTCCGGCCATTTATGAAACTTTCCGAAAATAAAAATGTGTCGTGAGCATGAATCACACTCGTTTCATTGGTAGGCGGACTTTAAGATTTGTTTAGCAGTGTTTTCTTTTCATGAAACATGTTTTTCGTTTCATGTTTCATGTTTTTCGTTTCATGTTTCTTTGGTGTGCGGCTTGGCTTATAGTTATTTTATTTAGTAGTTAGTTATTTGTGCATTAAGTTTGTATATAATAAATATAATCTTGTATGTTATTTGTATATATTATGTACAGTGAAATGGAGGAAAAGAAAAGAGTTGTAAATTTCACATATGACGAAAAATTGAAGTTAGTTGAATTGTCATTGATGAAATAATTTTAAAATAAATAATATGTTGAAAATTGCTTTTTATTATTAATTTTTTAATGACATACTTTTAGTTATATCATGAATGGGTTTTTGAAACACAACACTAGTTTTTTAGGTAGTAGGTAGACTACATAATTTTGTCAAGAGACCTGTAAAAAACTCCAAAGGATTTTCTATATTTTCCAACACATATTATATTAATAATATAAAAGAAAATACAAAATTACAACTAATGTACCTCATATTACAGAACAACAGAAAAATTACGGTAAAAAGCAAACAAGAATAAAAAACCGCTAAACGCCGTAAAAATGAGTGGCGCATAAAATATTCCAGCTACAAAAGATCTGATATGAATGTTACGTGGCGCGAAAATGGATTTTCATTTGAAGCAAAACAAAATTTTAGTTTTATTTTACAATTTTTTTCAATAATATTTGCTAAATTTGAAGTAAACGCGCCACAAAAGAGTAACTTTGATACAGTTTGAATTTTGAAACTCTTTTATGGCGCGTTTACTTCAAATTTAGCAAATATTATAGAAAAATATTTTAAAATAAAACTAAAATTTTGCTTTGCATCAAATGAAAATCCATTTTCGCGCCACGTAACATTCATATCAGATCTTTTGTAGCTGGAATATTTTATGCGCCACTCATTTTTACGGCGTTTAGCGGTTTTTTATTCTTGTATCAGGAGTTTTTCAAAGGTATTTATAAATTAAATGTATGAAGTTGAATGCAATGTTCCTCTATTACACGTCAAGCTTTATAAATTGTCACTTTTGTTGCATTATCTCCCAAATGATCTAGTGTCCATCGAATGTACACTAGATTTTTATCTATTCGAAATAGATTGAAAAAAAATATATTGAGATGGCCGGTAAATGAAGTCGGATTGCCCGTTGCCAGATCAAATTTAGCGTCGTAACCACTACAACTACATAAACCATTTGGGGAATGATCGTTAATTGGATTATAGTTTTGTATCTTAATAACTTCTAAACGGCTTAACCGCTTTTGATCAGTAAACATGAGTTTGAAACATATTAACCAGTAGTATCTGATGGATCTAAGGTCAAGTATGATAACTGAAGCTATTACAGGAATTATTGAGCTTTCGAAACCGTTTTTCCCACAGGAAATAGATTTTATCATATTTATGAAGCCTATAACCTAAAAATTCGAATTTTCCCGGATATGAGGTATACATCGTTAGATTCTTCTTGAGTCCTTCTACAAACGCTAAGTTATTGGCGCAATTCGTACGTTGAAATGTTGAGTAATTGTCGAAAAACCAAAATTTTCAAAGTTTAGTTTTTCAGTTTTTCGGCTATACTGAGCCGTGTATATGTCTGATCCTGACGGCTTAGACACTATTTGAAAGGTAAGTCAACACTATTGATTTGATGTATTTGCGGTTCTCCTGCCTCTTCGTGATCCGAATATATATACCCCCAAAAAATATGCCGTTTTGTACCTACCAAGTCCTATAGCTGGCTTATGGGTGATCAAAAGTAACAAACTACACCGGTTCTAAATCGGTCCTGACCCCTTCTTTAAACACAGAGAAAAATATAAAATCGGTTTAACTTTCAAACACACATACATACATATCCACAAACATTTTCCCTTTTTTAAATAAAAATTGAGTCACATTTCTACGCTCTATAACTTTTGAATGGTATAACCGATTTTCAAAATTAGACATGCGTTGGAAAGGTAATGATCAGTTCTATTAGAAGCCGCAAAGGTTGGACAAATTTTCGACGCTTTTGGGAGTTTTGGGGACCAGAACGAAAAACAGACCCTAAATAGAAGGGCCGTAAAATCGACACCCTTGGACCAAAATGGATGGTTGACATATGAATGGGTGAGTCTTTTTCTGAACTTGAAGATGGGATTTGGCAAAATTTTCAATTCAGTCAGATTTAGAAAATTGAAAATTTCGTATATATAATAGTGTCGCGTGTAGAGGGTGTATTTCTGCGCCACTGGCGAGAACTGCCCTTATCTGGTAATCTTTCCGATATAAAACTAACAGATTCGATAACTAATAAATCGAAAACTATTAATTTTATCAAAAAAATGTATAATGAACATTTTTTGCTTATAATTAATATTTTTACCAGCATTTGCGGTCAAAATATAAAAAAAAATTCCACCCTCGAGATGAGGTGGCAACCACCCCATGGTAAAAGCGTCTTTCGGCATCATGTAGATTTTGATCCTTGGACTATCCATTACTTATTGTCAAATTTTTAAGCAAATCGATCCATTCTGTAAAAATTGCGAAGTGAAAAATTTCAGTTCCTGGACTAATTATACTTTTGGAGCTCTATAACTTCTGAACGACTTACCTGATGTTGATCACTAAACATGAATTTGAAACGTATTGACAAGTAGTATCTGATGCATCCAAGATCGAGTATGATAACTGAACGTATTACAGGAATTATTGAGCTTGAAAAACCGTTTTTTCCCATAAGAAATAGATTTGATCATACTTATGAAGCCTATAACTTAAAAATTCGAATTTTCCCAGATATAAGGTATACACCTTTAGACGCGTCCTAAGTTCTTCTACAAACGCTCAGTTATTGGCGAAATTCGTAGGTTGAAATTTTGAGTAATTGTCAAAAAACCAAAATTTTAAAAGTTTAATTTTTCAGTTTTTTGGCTATGGTGAGCACTGCGTATGTCTCAGCTTGATCGCTTAAACGCCATTTGAAAGCTTAACTCAACCCTATTAATTTGGTGTATTTTTAGTTTTCCTGTCTTTCCTTGAACCTAAGATATATACGCCCAAAAAATATGCTATTTTGTATTTACCTAGTCCTCTAGCTAACTTACGGGTAGTCAGAAGTCAAAAATTAGACCGGTTCTGAATCGGCCCTCACACCCTCTTGAAACACAGAAAAAAAAATTCAGATCGGTTTAACTTTTCCACACACATACATACATACATACATACATATCCACAAACATTTTCCATTTTTTAAATAAAAATTGAGTCATATTTCTGAGCTCGATAACTTTTGAATTTTATAACCGATTTTCAAAATTAAACATGTGTTGGAAAGGTAATGATCTATGCTATCAGAAGCCGCAAAGGTCAAGCTTAAATTTTTGAAATTTTTGGGAGTTTTGGGGACGAGAACGAAAAACAGGCTTTAAATGGGAAGGGCCGTAAAATCCACACCCTTGGACCAAAATGGAGAAGTAACATATAGATGGACGAGTCTTTTCCTAAACTTTAAGATGGGATTTGGCCAAATTTTCAATTCAGTCAGGTTTAGAAAATCGAAAATTTCGTGTATATATAGTGTCGCTTGTAGGGGTGTTGTGCGCCACTGGTGAGAACTGCCGTTCTCTGTGGATTATTGACAAACGTCACAAGTACATTAGTCAAAATTGTAAAAATATAACCTGACTGTCAACGATAAGTAATACCTAAAGTTTAGGGAGATCGAAATCAGTATCCTAACGTAAGGTAATGCTTAAGCGGTTTAGGCAATTCTTATCGTATGGTGAAATCCGTTTTAGAGTTAGGAAGTACCTAAACCCACTTAGGTAATTTTTAAATGTTTAGGTATCGTTGGTGAAATCGGGCATGCGTAACATACTATGTAGGCTGCCAATAGGATTTTTCAACACTTCATATCTGTTTAAGAGCTTCTGTCCATAATGTCGTTTATTAATATTACACATGGATTATACGAACCATGACAACCTCGAAACAAATGAGGAGCGTTGAAAAGTCCTATTTATATTGTGTTAGGATGGGATGATGAATTGTGTCAGTACCTATTTTGTATTAGATAAAAAAAGTAGCAAGTTGCCCAAAGTCTTCTTCTCTTCTTCTTGTATTTTTCCTTATGGCTATTACAGCATTGGATAAATGGATGCCCAAAGTCTAATATCTGAAAAGCCATGTTTTTGATTTACAATGATGATTTGGGCAACTTGCTACTTTTTTTTATCTAATACAAAATACTCCCACAAGATTTATTTAAAATATTCTGAAAGCTGGTGTTATTCCTTTCTTTTTATGTGTTTGGCTACATACCCCAGGCTGTGGGTGAAAAAACGTGATATAATTCAGGAATTTTTGAAACCTATCAAGTGTTGTAAAGGACGATGCCAGGAATAACTTATACTAAAATGTAACCAAAAATTTTGTGCGGTTTTTTATTTATGACGATTTTCATTTGTTAAATTTACAATTTTTAAAGATTTTTAATTTTGCAGCTTAGGATATTCATTTTAGAAAAAAAATTCTAAATAGAAAATTGTAGTAAATTAAAAAAACCTACAATTTGAGCTATGGCAAATTTAATTTTGTTAATACGTTATTGCAAAACAGCCTGCGAAATGTCCAAAATGGCCGTTTTTTGCAATGGCCTTATTTATTGTAAAAATAACTTTTATGTATTTTTAAGGCTTTAAAATGAAGATCTTTCAATACTAAACATAAAAAAAATTGCAGTGCCCGATAGGTGAACTTGTTGTTTAGATATTATAATTTGTTTATCCCAAGAGGTCAAATGTCCAAGGCTATAACTTTTTGAAAAAAAAATCGTACAGAGTTAATCCAAGATCCATTCTCCTTCTAAAGACTTATATTTTCATATTCTGATGTAAATAAATGCGTATAACATTTTTCAACCTATTATTTCGGATTTGAATATAAGGGGGCAAATTTCGTTATAAACATTTAGAACTGAAGCCGCCTCTGTACATCCTATGAGTTTTTAACTTGCAGGTTATTGTTGCTGAAGACAAAATAAAGATTCAAAACTAAATAAAAATTTTCTACGACCAACTGAAGCCGAGATAATTGTTTTTGTTTTCTTAAATCGTAGTGACTTTATTTATAACAATTAAGAAATTATTTCACAGTCATTGACTAAAGAAAGACTTATATTACCTTAAAATAAAAATTATTTTAACCGAAAATTACATTTAATTATTAAAAATGATTTTTAAAGTGTAATGGAGATTTATTTTTCGTTACGACTATGATTTATTGTGTCGGTTGCCCTTAGCAACGGCTAGCAACAGTATAATACATTGTATCACGGTTTTTGCTTTAAATTTTAAGGCACCGCTTGGATTGACATGAAATTTGGCAAACACATAGATAACATTTTAAAGAATAAATATGATATTGGGCCTCTGTGTGCTTTTGTCCTGGTGGTGAGTTTCATCCCTTATGAGGGGTGAAAAAATAGATGTTCAAACTAAGTTCTGAAATGGATAAAACGTCTAATTCTAAGCACTTTTCGTTCTATAGCATTTTTTCACCAAGTTAATATCTTTCGAGTTATTTTCGAGTAAATACCTTAATTTTTCAACAACAAAAAAACACGTTTTTAGGCGGTTTTTGACAAATAACTCTAAAAATAAGTGTTTTATTGAAAAAAATGGGTTTTAACAAAAGTATAGCGAATTAAAAATTGAAAAAAATGATGTATGCATGAAATCTCTAGACCCAGTATAAATATAGTTCTAGCTAATGAAAAATAGGTTCATATCCGTCAAATTTCAAAGTGAATTATTTCAACGTGAAATAATCAAAAAATCATGCACTTTTTGGAGAAAAATCATTTTTAAAAGTATTTCAAAAAATATGTATATCTGTTTTAAAAAAATGTTTATAGCATCAAAAGTAAACAAGTTACTCTGAAAATAAAGTTGATCTCTTTTTTTTTGGTCAAAAAACTCGAAAGTCAACCCCCAATTAGCATCTTAAATCAAATTAATCATTACCGCTTCACAAGTTACTTTGCTCATGTATTATTTATATGATCTATAAGTATCATCGGTTCAAAGGGCTTATTTAAAAAAATTGGTTTTAAAGTAAATCTGTTTTAATTTTTAATTTAAAAAAATGTTTTTTATAAATAACTTAAAATTTATTAATGTGACCAAAAATCACAAAGAGCAAAAAAATTTAGTTTTTGCTGTTATGAATATATTGGATTTTTAGCTTTTTTGGAAGGCAAGAATTTGTTTAGATATGGCTGTTCTAAATTTGCATACACTCGTGATTATTGACTAGTTCATGTGCTTTTAACTACTGCCCCTTCAAAAATAAGCACTTTGAACCGATGAAACTTACAGACATAAACGACACATACACGAGTAAAACAACATTGAAGTAAAATTGATTAATTTCATTTTTGATGCTAATTAGGGGGTGACTTTCCCGATTTTTTTGACAAAAAAAAAAGAGATCAACTTTATTTTCAGCGTAACTTGCTTACTTTTGATGCTATAAACTTTTTTTTAAAACAGATATACATATTTTTTTAAACACTTTAAAAAATTTGTAATGATTTTTCTCCACAAAGTGCATGATTTTTCGGTTATTTCACGTTGAAATAATTCACTTTGAAATTTGACGGATATGAACCTCTTTTTCATTAGCTAGAACTTTGTTTCTACTGGGTCTAGAGATTTCACGCGTACACCATTTTTTTCAATTTTTAATTTGCTATATTTTTGTTAAAACTCTTTTTTTCAATAACATACTTACTTTTTGAGTAATTTGTCAAAAACCGCCTAAAAACGTGTCTTTTTGTTGTTGAAAAATGAAGGTATTTACTCGAAAATAACTCGAAAGGTATTATTGGTGAAAAAATCCTATAGAACAAAAGGTGCTTAGAATTAGACGTTTTATCCATTTTCAAACTTATTTTGAACATATATTTTTTCACCCCTTATAAGGGGTGAAATTCACCCCTAGGACAAAAGCACACAGAGGCCCAATATCATTTTTATTCTTTAACATATTATCTACGTGTTTGCCAAATTTCATGTCAATCCAAGCGGCGCTTTAAAATTTAAAGCGAAAACCGTGATTCAATGTATTATAAGTTGCTAGCCGTTGCTAAGGGCAACCGACACAATAAATCACAGTCGAAACGAAAAGTAAATCTCCACTACACTTTAAAAATCATTTTTAATAATTAAATGTAATTTTCGGCCAAAATAATTTTTATTTTAAGATAATATCTTCCTTAGTCAATGACTGTGAAATAATTTCTTAATTGTTATAAATAAAGTAAGAAAACAAAAACAATTATCTGGGCTTCAGTTGGTCGTAGAATATTTTCATTTGGTTCTGAATCTTTATTTTGGCTTCAGCAACAATAATCTACAAGTTAGAAATTCATAGGATGTACAGGGGCGGCTTCAGTTCTAAATGTTTATAACGAAATTTGCCCCCTTATTTTCAAACAAAAAATAAGAGGTTGAAAAATATTATACGCATTTATTTACATCAGAATATGAAAATATAAGTCTTTAGAAGGAGAGGGGATCTTGAATTAACTCTGTACGATTTTTTTTTTGAAAAAGTTATAGCCTTGGACATTTGACCTCTTGGGATAAACAAATTATAATATCTAAGCAACAAGTTCACAAATCGGGCACTACAAATTTTTTTTATATTTAGTATTAAAAGATATTCATTTTAAAGCCTTAAAAAATACATAAAAGTTATTTTTGCAATAAATAACGCAATTGCAAAAAACGGCCATTTTGGACCTTTCGCAGGGTGTTTTGCAATAACATATTAACGAAATTAAACTTGCAATAGCTCAAATTGTAGGTTTTTTTAGTTTACTACAATGTTCGTTTAAAAACTTTTTCTCTAAAACGAATATCCTAAGCTGCAAAATTAAAAATCTTTAAAAATTGCAAATTTAACAAATGAAAATCGTCATAAATAAAAAACCGCACAAAATTTTTGGTTACATTTTAGTATAAGTTATTCCTGGCATCGTCCTTTACAACACCTGATAGGTTTCAAAAATTCCTGAATTATATCCTGAAATCGACCTATTTTTCACCCACAGCTTGGACTAACATATTTGTTGATATCTTTTACCTGTATATTATGTGAGGAAGCAGAAGACATGTACTGGGTTATTTCTGTGATAATGGGAAGACTAATTTCAGGGCTTTTTATGCAGTTTTTGATGTTATATTTTGTTAATTGTTTGTTCCTTGAACCCATTATTTACTGCTATTTGTTGAATGATGTACAGTTCTCTCTTGAAGTTATTTATGACATGGGCATTTCTGTCAGTCTATGTAACATGTAAGCTGCCAATAGGATTTTTTAGCCCTTTTCTCATTTGTTTAGAGCTTTTGTCCATAATGTCGTATATTAATATTATAAATGGATTATATGAACTATGACAAGCTCGAAACAAACGAATCAGTGAGATCAGAAAAGGCATGTGTCATTTGGTGGACATTTCGAAAAAAATTGAGAAAAATTGTTCTGATCAAGTAAACCTTATTTATTGCAACTACAACATACCATAAAATATACCATAGATATGTTGTAGTTGCAATAAACACGGTTTGCTTGATCAGAACAGTTTTCATCAATTTTCTCGAAATGTCCACCAAATGACTCACGCCTTTTCTGATCTTATCGATTCAAATGAGAAGTGTTGAAAATTCCTATTTACGTTATGTTAGAATGGGATGATGAAATGTGTCAGTATTTTGTATAAGATAAAAAAAGTAGCAAATTTCCCGAATCATCATTGTAAATCAAAAACATGGTTTTGAGATATTAGACTTTGGGCATCCATTTATCCAACGCCGTAATAGGCATAAGGAAAAAGACAAGAAGAAGAGAAGGAGACTTTGGGCAACTTGCTACTTTTTTTATCTAATACAAAATAGGTTCTGACACAATTCATCATCCCATCCTAACACAATATAAATAGGACTTTTCAACGCTTCTCATTTGATTCGAGTTTGTCATAGTTCGTATAATCAATGTGTAATATTCATCAGCATCATCATCGGTGACGGCCGATAGCCCATGGAAGGCCATGGTCGCCCGTTGTGGTTTCTAGGCTCTAAAGTTTTACATGGTGTGGGGGCCAGCCACACGCATAACTCCTCAAAAATTCTAAACGATATTTCTCTAAAATATTACTTTCTTATTTCTTTTTTGAGGAGGTCCTTTCGGAGTTATGTGTGTTTTGCTTGTTTGACTATAGCTGCCCATGTTTTTCTTTCCTTTGCTTGTTTTTCCATCAATCCATCAATCCATCTCTTTCTAAGCCTACCTCTCGGTCTCTTCCCATTTAATTCTTTTCTAAGAACTTTTTTTGTATTTCTATTATCATCCATCCTTTCTACGTGTCCTAACCAACTCAGTCGTTTACTTCGTATTTCTTTTATAATATTCGGCCTGTTAAACATTCTATTTATTTCGTGGTTCATTCGTATACGCTATTCTCCATTCTCCTGTATAGGTCTATATATTTTCCTTAAGATTTTTCTTTCCCATCTGAGAAGTTGTTCCCCTTGTTCACTAGTCAAGGTCCATGTTTCTGATGCATACATTACTACAGGTCTTATTACTGTTGTGTATATTTTTACTTTTGAATTAATGGATATTGATTTTGACTTTATGGTATTTTGTAGGCTGTAGAAGCATTTGTTTCCAAATGCAATTCTTGCTGTTACCTCATCACTGTTTTTATTTCCTTCTGTTATCGTTGATCCTAAATATTTGAAACGATCCACTCTTTCAAATATTTGCCCGCTCAGAGATATGTTGCCTTTCGTTTGTACTTTTTCCCGTGTTGTTATCATGTACTTTGTCTTTGAGACATTAACTTCTAGACCCATAGTCTGTGCCGCTTCTTTAAAATATGTATAAATTTTTTCTGGGTCTTTTAATGTCCAGCTGATTATGTCTATATCATCTGCATAGGCAACGACCTGATTGAGCTTTGTAAATATTGTACCATCCCTATCTATAGGAGTTTTCCTGATTACTTGTTCCAACGCAAGGTTAAAAAGTGTTGTTGACAGTGTATCCCCTTGTCTTAGGCCTTCATTAATGTTAAATTCATCGGACAGTTGATTTTGAATCCTTACTTTTGCTTTGGTGTTGGTTAGACATAGTTTTACTAATCTGCTTAGTTTTTTTGGCACATTTAACTCTTGAATTGCGTTATAAAATTCTTTTCTAATCATTGAGTCATACGCTTGTTTGAAATCTACAAATAGATTAATCTACAAATAGAGAAAACAAACCCTGAAATTAGTCTTCCCATTATCACAGCCCAGTTCCTATGCTTCTATGCCTTCTGCTCTATCACATATACATATACAGGTAAGATATCAACAAATATGTAGCGAAACACATAAAAAGAAAGGAATAACACCAGCTTTCAGAACTAACAACAACTTAAACAAATATTTTAAATAGGTAAATCTTGTGGGAAGATTGAAGACAAAAGTTTTGTGTTTATTGTTAGATATGAATTTGAATTTCCACCAAGTAGTCGAGGCATCGAAGCACAAAAAAGGCCTTACTGTCGATTTTTGGCACAGTAAGACGGATTTTAATGCTGGTGCGTTGGATTCGTGAGAATGTCAGGAAATTTTGTGAACTAATGTAATGAATAAGAAATCCGAAATTGCATTTGTGCATAAGAAAAATGCATTTCAAAAGTGCATTTTGAAGTAGGCAATTATTATAAATTTGCAACTCGGTAAATTTTCCTACTCGGGGGTTTTTGGGGTCGCTGAAAACGAATATGAGGTCGGCGAGAGTGTGCAAACTACCTGGTGCCTGCAGCGGGTGTAATATACGTCTTCCTCTGGAGTATTGTGGTAATTTATCATATAATTGGCTTAAATTCATTACTCGGGGTTTTTTGCGGTCGCTGAAAATGAATATGAGGTCGGCGAGAGTGTGCAAACTTCCTGGTGCCTGCAGCGGGTGTAATAAACGTCTTGCTATGGAGTATTGTGGTAATTTATTATATAATTGGCTTAAACTCATTACTCGGGGGTTTTGGGGTCGCTGAAAATGAATATGAGGTCGGCGAGAGTGTGCAAACTACCTGGTGCATGCAGCAGGTGTAATAAACGTCTTCCTCTGGACTATTATGGTAATTTGTTAAATAATTGGCCCAAACTTGTTACTCGGGGGTCTTTGGGGTCACTGAAAATAAATATCTCAACGACTAAATTCTAATTTCATAGGATATAAAAAAACATGATTATTTTGTTCAGGATCTCTATTTTTTTTAAATTTGGCGCTTAAAATTATGTTGGCAGTATTGATACATTCTTGACTAATTTCATGTAGGATTTATTGCCTTTCTCTCTCACACGTTTGTATACACTAATATAACGGTTACACTGTAAGCAAAACAGAACACGTTTACACGTTTTTTTTTCTTATTTTGTTTTCCTGTTATTTAAATAATCTATTATAAAGAAGTGTAAAAAATATATTTTTTTTATTTAAATTAACGTATCTCAGCAACGCAGGCCATTGACACGGTTACAAAAGTAAGGTTTACAATATGTTTAAATTACAAGAATTAAGAAAATTACGAATTTAAATTAAGAAATTACAATATCAGCAAAATGATAAAAAACAACATTTATATGGCGTAGTATACCCGAGAGTCTTTGAGAAACATTATCACATTATTAAAGTTACTATTATCACTAAGACTGATGGTTTGGTTTTCATCCAGTTTATGTTGTCTTCGGGTGTTCGTGTATATCTGGCACTCAACTAGTATGTGTTTGACGGTGACACGAGTATTGCAGGTATGACACCAAGGAGGATTTCCCTGTCTCATCAGGTAACCATGTGTAAGACGGCAATGTCCAATTCTTAGTCTTCTCATGACAACTTTGTCCCTTCTACAAAGTGCTGGTATTTTTAAAGCAGGTATTCTGGGTTGAATATTATGGAGTTTTGAGTTTGTTCTATTCCAGAGGTTTTGCTAGACTCTCAAGCACATTTGGTTTACTGTATGTTGTACCCCATAATGAAATTATTGACCACGGCTGCCAACTTCTTGTGGCCATGTACAATGCCCCGATAAGTTTCAGGAAACCGAATATTCCTGAGCAGTTTAAACTGAGTAATATCCAATTAGCTGAAACTTACCGATACAGAATGTACTTAATGGCTATTGCCAAAAATAAGAAGATAATCATTGGAAAAATTATTTCAGCTGTTGATGCATTTACCCAGCATTTAAAACGGGTATTTTTACAAACACAAATTTGGCTGCATGGAAAGGACAGTAACATGAACCCAACCGATTGGGGATGGGAATTACAAAATAATGTATTAATTCCAGTTAGAATGACTCAGCCACCTGTTCCTCCAAACATTTTAAATTTAATTTTCTCTAGTTGTAAGTCAGACTGCGCCAACTCATGCGGGTGCAGGAAGCATGGGTTAGTTTGTAATTTAGCTTGCAAAAATTGTGCAGGCTCTGATTGCACAAATATTGCGTTGGACTCGAGAGAGGAAGGCAATAATGAAGAAGAAGATGATAATGATGAAGAAAATGAATTTTAAAGATAAATTACGATAAATTTTGTATAATGAACTTTTTTAACCATAAATATATTATAATAATAAAAATTTATGTTTATTTATAATAAAAATACCACCCTTTTCGATCACTATAGTTACATCGAAGAAAATAGATTACCCCAAAAACCCCCGAGTAACGAGTTTAAACTAATTATATGATAAATTACCATAATACTCCAGAGGAAGACGTTTATTACACCCGCTGCAGGCACCAGGTAGTTTGCACACTCTTGCCGACCTCATATTCGTTTTCAGCGACCCCAAAAACCCCGAGTAAAAAAAATTACCGAGTTGCAAATTTATAATAATTTCTATTTCAAAATGCACTTTTGAAATGCATTTTTCTTATGCACAAATGCAATTTGAGATTTCTTATTCATTACATTAGTTCACAAAATTTCCTGACATTCTCACGAATCTAACGCACCAATCCGCATTAAAATCCGTCTTACTGCAAAAAAATCGACACTTCAATCCTTCAATGCCTCGACTAAAGTAACTGTGGAATCCATCAATTGTTTTAATTGCACTTTAAGCACACTACACTCTAAAATAAATGTGTAGTAGTAAAGTGTCCAATCTGATAAAATAATAGCGTCTTTTCCGTTGGCAATGGTCCATTTTAATTCGTATCTACTTATCCAATCTATTTGAAAATATTGTTATTTAACCTAACCTATTTTTTTAGTTTAGACTTGCTTCATTTGTTTCTATCACATATCTAAAAGATAAATAATTTAATTGAAATCTACACTAACATTTGTTTAAAAGCATATTAAGATAATACGAAAGTATGAAATCTAGTAGTTGAAGAAAGAATAATATTATTTATTATCTTTTTTCTTAGCCGTGATAAGTCCACTGCCCATAATTTAAATTTTGGCACTAAATTCAATATGATATTTCTTGCACATGCGCAAATAAAGGAACGAATTGGACAAATTAACGTCTCCTCAGAGACTTGGGCTCTTCGCGTATGCGAGCGCCAAAAAATTGATGTCTTTGAGGTGTTGTGCTGGAGAAGAATGCTGCGCATGCCTTAAACAGCTCATAGGACAAACGTTTCCATTATAAACAAATTCGAGATTAAAAAAGGCTGTCCTCAATATGTCTGCAACGAATTCTGAAATTATTCGATCACGTGGTTCGTAGAGGTGACGATAGTTTGGAGAGATTAATTGTTTCTGAAATCGTTCCGGGGAGAAGATCAAGAGGACGATCACCAACTAGATGGTCCGACCAAATTAAGAATTCAGCTGGAAACTCATTCTGCGAAGCTCTTAGAGCAGCTGAAGATAGAGGCCAATGGAAAAAAATTGTTAGGAATACTGGAAGAAATCACGATCCTCAGTAATGGGAAAACGACAAGAGGGATATGCAATAAGAGTAATTAAAGAGTTGTAAAATTTACCACATCCAGGGTGATGTTACTGTTACGGGAATACAATGTAGGTGTATACTATTCATCAAATATTCATTCTAATGCTGGGGCCACAGTAACGTCTAATGCCGTTAATTAACGCGTTATTTGACTAACGCGTTAGGTGTAGCCATGACTTAGCGCTCTAATTTGTTAATGCCATTAATAATGCCGTTAAACGTTAGGCGATAGATCGGGTGTCGGTTTCTTTCGACACTACAAAGGAGTTAATCCATTACATATCGCGTTGTTGTTGCTACACTTGTAATTACTGTGAGTAATTTGTTTTGTGAAATAGGTTACATAGACACTATTCCACGAAAATGGAGTGGAGTAATGAGAAAATAATTAAATTTTAACAGTGTTTGAAACCGAATCTTGTTTATGAGATCCCCGACAAAAATCACATAAAAATCGTGGTGTTCATGGTGACGCTTGGCGTCGAATTGTGCAATCATTATCTTTTCCAGCGACGGTCGAAAATTTTAAAAAGAAAAAAGACACACTTATGGGATACTATAGGACCCATTTAAATAAATATAAAAAATCGTTAAAATCTGACATGGTATAATGGGATTTATCTCATTATTAAGATCTTTTAAAAATCCTTAAACTAATTAAATGCGTAAATATGAATAATAATAATAAGAAGAAGAGATATGTTTAATAGTATACGATGAAGAAAGTACTAAGTATAAAGAAAATGAAGAAGTATGTAATTATTGTGAAGTACCAGACAAGAAGAAGAAGAAGAAAAAAAGAGATAATTTCTAATAGAAGAATATGTAAAATTTGAGGACATCAAAAGATTTGTCTTAAAGATCCAGTAAAGAAGTAGAATTAACAAGTAAGTTCAAATGTAGGAGTTGTAATTTTTTTTAAACCTCTGAAATCAAAGTAAAGTATAAAATACAATTTCTGAGTATAGATTTTCGCGAGTCATAAGGAAAGAAATAACTAAGAATAGACGATGTTTGATATAATTAGTGAAATAAATTGTATATATTTGTAAATTTTGTTTATATATTTTTTTTTGTAAAAATTTGTATAAATCTATACATATAACGTAATCAGTTGATGATGATAGTAAGAAAATTTTCTTCTCTTCGAGGAGGAAAAAGGAAGCACGGTACATGGCTCAGAAAATTTTCTTTCTAAGGGGGATGGTATAATGGGATTTATCTCATTATTAAGATCTTTTAAAAATCCTTAAACCAATTAACTTATTCGTCAGATATTTATTTATAAAACAATAAACATCACGCATATTTGTTATAATAATTGCAAAGTAGAACACCTTAGCTAAAGTCCACGTTTTGCTTAGATCAACAAGGTCGATTATTCATTTTGACACACTAACGAGAATATATACAAACATATTTACATAACGAAGTATTTGATAAATATGGGAACACGATCAGATTTGAGTCATTAGTGGGTCAGTAGAGTTATTTAGTTAGGTTCGGGAGTTTGCTGCCGTTATAGCAGAACTATGTAATCACCTATCAACTGAATACACTTATATGGTACTAATTGAACCAAATAAAGGAGTTATGAGAACATAGTGCGTTCCTGTTAATCAAACCCCGCTTCCCACCATAATGGGAACGAATGAGGTATATAAAACAAGCTGGTTTGCATTTGATGTCATTACCGTGTTCGTTTTCTGTGCATTTTTTTTGCGAGTCTTGGTTTTTTGCTTGATCCGTTTATAAAATAATAAATTCACAAAATAATAATTAGCACTCATAAAATATAACAACGTAGCAGCTTCGACTTCGATCTTGAAATTATTCGATTAAAAAACGCGTTTTCTGCTGACTACGCGCCAAAATAAGTGTGGCCAGTCACTTTAACGCGCATTTTATTCCATCATTTTTGGTGTGTCAATTAATACGATAATGGACGTTAGACGTTAATGTTACTGTGGCCCAACATTAAGAGAAGCTACTCACCATTTATTTGTGAATTTTAGATATGCCTATGATAGAGTATGTAGAAACACGCTGTACAAAGCCATGGTAGAATTCGATATCCCAATTTACACCTAGTGAAATTGATGAAAGTAGCCTCCTCAACAGTCGAGTGTACGGTTATAGTGCAGAACGGGGTATCAAGAAGTCTCCATACACAAAGGGCCTAGCCGGGTAAGATGGTGAAAAGCGCCCCCAACTCGATTTAAATTCCATATAGGCCACTTTTTAGCACATATAGGGGGCTCACTTTCTGAAATTTTTAGCCCCCTAGGTGGTCACGTGACCCCCCTAGAGCCTAATTAGGCTTTTTATGTTTTTATTTTTTATCTCAGCCGCATCAAGAGCTAGCCAAAAAGTTTATTTAAAAAAGTTGTAAGTTTCAAAAAGATCTATACGAAAATTTTTTTTTTAATTTTTTGGCGGGAAATTAGAATTTTTAGAACAATTTTAAAATTTTAAATAACTCTTAAAAAAAACTAAGACACTCGTTTTTACGAAAATCAATTTTATAATATGTATTTTTGCACAATCTTTCACCCTGAATTTTTTCAAATTTTTAAAATTGGTATAACGTACCTTTAAAAATAAAAAACCGCATTTTTTCGGTTTTTTTTTCGTTTTTTGATACAGTTTTATACATATTTTTCAAAAAAGGTAACACCGTCACTAGAATAGGTAAAAAAAATGAAAAATAATTGCTTATTAAAATTTTTTTGCAACGCTATCCATTTTCAAGATACGGGGCGTTGAAGAAAACAACATTTTACACATTTTTTACGATTTTGCCGAAACTAATGGCAACATTGCATTAAAATTTGAAGGTTTTAAGAGGTAGTTATTGTGCATTTTTTGACATATAATTAAGAATTTTATATTCATCATTGGCGCGCATACGGGTAATGGTCTGAACTTTTTAAAGAAAAAAATATGGTACGCCACTGTCATATTTCAAATTAACAATCATTTTTGAATTCCTCGTTCCATTTGTGACAAAAAATCTATCTTCCCATTTTTTCATACGACGCGGAATTTTTATTCAAAAAATAAAAGATCTTAATCCTTACAAAGCATTCGAACTTCTAGTAGTTTCTACATAATACATAAACTCGTACATCCATTATAAAAATTAATTCGAATACTTTGGAAGCGTTAAGATATTTTATTTTTTGCAACAAAAAGGCGCGTCGTATGAAAAAATGAGAAGATAGATTTTTTGTCACAAATGGAACGAGGAATTCAAAAATGATTGTTAATTTCAAATATGACAGTGGCGTACCATCTTTTTTTCTTTAAAAAGTTCAGACCATTACCCGTATGCGCGCCAATGATGAATATAAAATTCTTAATTGTATGTCAAAAATGCACAATAACTACCTCTTAAAACCTCCCAAATTTTATTGCAATGTTGCCATTAGTTTCAGCAAAATCGTAAAAAATGTGTAAAATTTTGTTTTCTTCAACGCCCCGTATCTTGAAAATGGATGGCGTTACAAAAAAATTTTATTAAGCAAACCCAATTATTTTTCATTTTTTTTACCTATTTTAGTGACGGTGTTACCTTTTTTGAAAAATATGTATTAAACTGTATCAAAAACGAAAAAAAAACCGAAAAAATGCGGTTTTTTTATTTTTAAAGGTACGTTTCACCAATTTTAAAAATTTGAAAAAATTCAGGGTGAAATATTGTGCAAAAATACACATTATAATTGATTTTCGTAAAAACGAGTGTCTTAGTTTTTTTTTTCAGAGTTATTTAAAACTTTAAAATTGTTCTAAAAATTCGAATTTCCCGTCAAAAAATTTTTTCTTATAGATCTTTTTGAAACTTACAACTTTTTTACATAAAGTTTTTGGCTAGCTCTTGACGCGGCTGAGATAAAAAATAAAAACATAAAAAGCCCAATTAGGCTCTAGGGGGGTCACGTGACCACCTAGGGGGCTAAAAATTTCAGAAAGTGAGTTCCTCTATATGTGCTAAAAAGTGACCTATATGGAATTTAAATTGAGTTGGGGGCACTTTTCACCATCTTACCCGGCTAGGCCCTTTGATCTCGACAGGTAGATGATAATCTATTGTGCATCCTATTTAAAATTGCCCTAGAAGAAGCTATTAGAGAGTCTGGGATAACAATGAGAGGAACCATTATTAATAGCAAAAAGAAAGGCGGATCTGGTCCAATCGTTCACGCCATTGGAAGCAGCAGCAAAAAGAATGGAGCTACACGTTAATATTAATAAAACTAAGTATATAAAGGTGTCAACCAATAATCAAGTAGGAAAACCCGAATATCTAACGCTTGTAACATATACTTTCGAAGAAGTCTTCTTCTTAATGTGACTATCCGCGACGAATGTTGGCAATCATCATGGCAATCTTAATTTTATCTACAGCAGCGTGGAAAAGCTGCCCAGTTGTTGTGTTGAACCAGGTTCTGAGCAGTGGCGTAGCGTAGTAGGGGCGGCAGGGGCGGTGCGCCCCGGGCGGCACTTTTTAGGGGCGGCAAAATTTAACAATAAATAATAAAAATATTTTGTAAATATTTGAACCATTTTATATTTTTATCGCAACTACAATTTTGGGCCGATTGAAAGAAGCACGGAATTTTTCATTACTTATTTTGTGACGAATTCGGGGAATTCCTTTTCTTTGAATGATATTTTGTAGCGACTGGCAACAACGTCTCTATACTGTCTTGTGGAAATTCCCCGTTTATGACTAACAATCAGCACAACTTCTTTCGGTACTTTAGAACGTTACTATTCTTTTTTTCCTCATCGACACATCGTTGGGAAGTTCTGCTGATAGCAGCTACAGGCAAAAGAATGATTCAAGACACACGGTGGAGTGCAAGAGGCGATGCCATAAATGTGATATGGCATCATTACAAAGACATTCTCGTCACTTTTGAAAAACTGACAGAGGCAGGTGAAAGCTTAAACACTAGGACAGATGCAGGCGTTTTACTAGTTTCGATGCAGTCATTTTCCTTTCTTTGTTTTTTTGGGCCTGTGGCAACCTGTGCTACATATGAAGTGAAATATGTGTGAAGACCTTGGAATTTCCATAAAACCTCGGAGGCGCATAACAAGAAAACATATTTTTGATGACGGAACTAGAGGTGCTAACTTATCTTGTGAAAATGAGTTGAGACGAAAGCTGTTTTCTTTGTTAGATAGAGCTATTGTAGAAATTCGTGAGCGTTCTCAACAGCTACAGAATTCAACGGATAAGTTTGTTTATCTAACGCCGGCGCCGGCTATATTATTAGATCCAGACAACACTGAATGTAATCTAGACCTAGACTACGCATCTGACGAAACTGACGAGCAGGGTTTCAAGCTGGAAAAACTTGGACTGCGGACATTCGTTGCTGCTAAAGGCAACGAAATTGATTAATGCAGACTAACTGGAATTATTTAAATTTATAGTTAAATCCAAGCTGGAAGGTACTCTGCTTAATATTTTAATAATGTTCCGAATATTTTTCACAGTTGCTATAAGCAATGCCAGCTGTGAGATGGGTTTTTCAAAATTGAAATTGATTAAAAAATATTTAAGATCGACAATGCACTAACTAATTTGGCTATTTTGTCTATTGAGCAAGAGGTGTGTGATTCTATAGACATTGACGCTGCAATAAAAGACTTTGCTCTTAAAAAAACTAGACGTATACATTTTTAATTAAAGACGGAGGTTTTGTTTTTAATTCTAAACTTTTTTATTCATATTAATTACTAAATTATTTACTTAATTATTAATTTTTTAATTATTAATTATTTAATATTTAATTAATTATTTAATTTTATTAAACTAATTTAATTCATATTACTTTCAATAAAAATAAAAATATAACAGTATCGTTCTACTTCTAATTAAAAATTGATTTTATTTAATTTTGTCGATCGTCAAGGTGTACCTACCTAATCTTAAGTAATAGGTACCTAAGTTATATCAATGTATCTAATTGGTTAAAGTAAAAGAATTTTTGTATTAATAAACGTGATTGTAAAACTTAGATAAACTTTTTTATTTAATCCAACCTGTATAATGCAAAATAATGATGACTGTTCTCGCCGAAAAGTTCTCTATAATTAATGTATGTAGTGTATAGTATACAATAAATTAAAATACCTAAATAAGAGGGCGGCAAAATTGTCTTCCGCCCCGGGCGGCCGACACTCACGCTACGCCACTGGTTCTGAGATTCTTCAAACAGGATGTTCTTTCATGCATTTCGCATAATGTGGAGTAAGGGAGTTCATATATCTAGGATCACAAATTTGGTCACGCTTCCTATTCACCTGTTAGCCAAAGAGAGACAAATGCTGTATGAAGTACGCGATGGCCACTTACCACAGGCGAGAAGGACCATACGATTAAACATGCTAATGGAATGGCAAAGTGAATGAGAGGTACAGACCACGAAGGCTCGCTGGACCAAAACGCTGATCCCCGATGTTGTAGCTTGGTACAACTATAAATTTAAACGGGTAAATTACTACCTTACTCAGTTCCTGACGGGTCATGGATCTTTTAGGTCTTACACATATGGGATCAAAAAAACCAACGATGACATATGCACCACGTGTCACGAGAGGGACGATGCGGAACATTGCATCTTCCGGTGTAATGTTTTCGTCGTAGAACAACAAAGGCTGCAGAATAGGTTTGGCGCTATCTCGCCCAACAACATCATTCAGATTGCAATGACCAGCAAAGAGAATTTCGAGTGTATAATCGACCATATAACAAACATCATGAAAAGAAAGTCTATAATGGAAAGAGTAGAACAAGCTGGGTGAGAGAGTCTACCTCCTTCATAGCGGTCAACTGTAAAAAAAATTATAAAAAAAAATCTTTATTTATTTCTTTCTTTCTTCTTTATTGTATAAAAATGTATCCAGTTACCTTCTCTTTTTTTTAATGTTCCCAAGTTCCTCCGCTTGGTAACTAGATCTTTTCCCTACACGCTCACCGCTAGTAGGTAAGTGCTGTAGATATAATAAATAGTTCTAAGGACACCCCATGTTTCGTTCGCTAATGAACTCGTCCAGGGATACGTCGGATCGAAGAGGGGGTGGTTTTAGTTGGCAGGTGACCTGGCAGGGATGTCCGAAGGGGGCCCTCTGTCACTTAGTTTTGACACCGTGCCGTCGGCGTATGTCTCTGGTTTGGTTGAATCCAACAGTACTAGGGACACCTTACCTACTAGGGACACAGATTTATGAATCTTTCCACCTCATTTCAAAAGAAAAGCTCACAAATCAACCAAAGTAAGACAATAACTGCAGAAATCAACAGACGTATATATCCAGCAAACAGATCATACTATGGATTAATGAAACTTTTAACATCAAAAATAGTCACAAAAAGAACGAAAATATTAAAATAGAACTCTTATCAAGCCCGTTTTCAGTTAAAAGTCAGAAACGTGGACGATGACAAAAAGAGATGAAGAATGTTTAGGCGTATTTTGAACGTAAAATCCTCAGACATATTTATAAGGCCGTGCAGGTAAACTGATTATGGCGTGGGCGCTACATTTTTGAACTTTACAGCCTTTATAGTGAACCTGGTATTGGTACGTTCATCAAAATATACAGGCTAGGTGGCTAAGCCACTTAGAGAGAATGAACGAGATAAAACCACCAAAATACATTTATAATCAAAGACCAGCTGAGTGAGGAAATGAGGCACGTTCAGAGCATGATTTAAGGACCAGGTTGAAGACGACTTATGAGTGTTAAGAGAACGAAATTGGAATACCTAGGCGAAGGATTGGAAGAAGAACCTAATTCGAGAACAGGTCAAGACCCACCACCACCCATGATGATGATGGTGCTTGTGCTTGGGATATTAAGAATTTGATTTATAATAACCCGGGAGCAGTCGCGCTCACTTCTGTCACGTGAGTAGTCGAGCGTAGAGAAAAAATCTCACAAAACTTTAAATACGAATTTAAGACAAATTTCTATTTTATAATATTTTTATTTACTTATGTTAAAAATATCTATTTTTAACCATTTTACATAAATTTCACAAAAAAATATTAAAAAATAAAAAAATCCACGTATTACTACGGTCCTCCTAGAGGCACATACGAGTGGAAGGCCATGTTGCAAAAAATTTTCATCAAGTTATCACGGAAAAAGATAAAATGTGATATTTTTTCTAACGGTGCGACTGCTACCGGGTTAAAATAGAAAATAGACTATTTCTGTTTAATAATAAATAAAAAATTTGTTTCAGGTAGCCCGACCGAACTTGCTTACAATCCCATGCCCTATACTAATTTTCCAACAGACATGAACTTTTTTCAAAGAGTACATAACACCATAATATACAGTTTTGAATACTTAGCTAACCAGTTATACTTTTTACCTCAACATAACCAACTGATTCAACAGCATTTTCCTGGATGTCCCGATATTTTTGAACTACTGACCAACGTTTCATTGGTGCTTACTAATTCCCATGAAAGCTTCACCCCGTCAAAACCTCTGGTGCCCAATTTGATCAACGTAGGAGGATTACATATTCAACCAGCAGGGATCTTACCAGAGAACCTTCAACGATATCTGGACGAGTCTACAGACGGTGTTATATATTTCAGTATGGGTTCTCATCTAAAGAGCAGTGGGATGAGTTTTGATAAGATGCAATACTTTATACAAGCTTTTAAGAGACTAAAACAGAATGTGCTATGGAAATGGGAGGCAGAAGTCTTACCAGGAAAGCCAGCAAATGTTAGGATAGAGAAATGGGTACCGCAAATGGAAGTGTTAGGTGAATACATTATTTTCTTATAAAACCATTCATGAGAAAGAAATTTTATGATATTTTTTTTAATAGTATTATAAAAGTTATAAAACTTTCTTTATATTTTAAACAAATGTAGATATTTTAAAGTTTTGTAATATTTATAACCTGTCGTTAAATAAGAAAAAATTTAAGGCACTCGTGGGAGTGCCGACAGAAGTGAAAACTTCTTCTAGTATATAAATTACGAGCTCAATGCTTTTTCCCCATCCAAAAAGAAGTGCTATACCTATATTATATACGCTTTGCAAATGCGATAAGCTATTTATGTATACATACACATAATTTATATACGTACAACATTTATTTCAGCGAAGTGATGATGGTCGCAAATTCAATACGTTTTCCCCATCCAAAAAGTGCACAACGTCCGTAAAGAAATTTTCAATTCAAAAATTTATTTCGTCGAAGCGATGACGGTCGCTAATTTAATACTTTTCCCCATCCAAAAAGTGCACAACGTCCGTCAAGAAGTTTTCACTTCAAATATTTATTTCGTGGAAGCGATGACGGTCGCTAGCTTAATACTTTTTCTCATCCAAAAAGTACACAACGTCCCCAAAGAAGTTTTCACTTCAAAAATTTGTTTCGTCGAAGGGATGACGGTCGCGATGACGGTCGCTAATTTAATACTTTTCCCCATCCAAAAAGTTCAAAACGTCCTTCAAGAACTTTTCACTTCAAAAATGTATTTCTTTGAAGCGATGACGGTCGCTAATTTAATACTTTTCCCCATCCAAAAAGTGCACAACGTCCCTCAAGAAGTTTTCACTTCAAAAATTTATTTCTTCGAAGCGATGACGGTGGGCAATTAATACTTTTTCGCGATGACGGTCGCGAAATAAATATTTTTCTCCATCCAAAAATAGGTTTATCATTTATTTTAAATTTAAATACTTCTTTACAATTTATGTGTACATACACGTAATATAGATACGTACAAAATTTATTTCGCCGAAGAGATGGCGGTCGCGATAACGGTCGCGAAATAAATCCTTTTTCCCCATCCTAAAATAGGTTTTACATTTATTTTAAATTTAAATATCTCTACACAATTTATATAATATACATACAAATAATATATAGCATAAGCGATGACGGTCGCAATGACGGTCGCGATGACGGTCGCGATGACGGTCGCAAATTCAATGCTTTTTCCCCTATCCAAAAATCGCACAACGTCCCTAAAGAAGTTTTCACTTCAACAATATTTGACTGAAAATTTTGACCTGTAGTGGAGATCCATTGATCACTCTCTTTTCACATTTTGGTACATACCAAGAGGCTGTCAGCATTGTTCTAAGGAATTTGTTCTGGAATCTCTGCAGTATTTCTAGGTTTGTTTGACTGGCTGTCCCCCATAGTTGGATATCATGGGTCCACACTGATTTAATATGGCTTTATATATCAGTAGCTTACAACCGATGATCCAGTACATTTCTTGGAATTTTATTCTTAGTTGTTTCTTTTTTGAAAATGTGCTTTGGCCAAGTTAATCTTCTATCAAGGTGGATTCCTAAGTACTTGACAGTATCGGTTTGTATGAGCTGTATTTCGTTCAGAGTTACATTTGGACATGTTTGTTTTTCATGGTGAAAGTTACATGGTTAAGATATTTTTGAAGATTTCTGGATGCTGTGATTGGATCATGGTGAGAGACTAGTACAGAAGTGTCATCAGCAAAAGTTGTATACGTTATTCTGTTACTTGTCGGTAGGTCAGCAGTGTAGAGCTAGTACAAAATTGGTCACAGGATACTTCCTTGTGATACTCCGGCTTTTATTGGTCCTAGGCTTGTGTATTCATTATTCTGGTTGACTAGGAAATGTCGGTAGCCGGTTGGAAATATATATAGTTTTTTAGGATTTGCTGGAAAGGATGGAGAATATTTTTTTTAGCTTAAATAGGAGACCAGCATGCCATATCTTGTCAAAGAGCTGACCAATGTCCAGGAATGACGTAGCGCAATACCTTTTATGTTCTAGATCACTTCTGATGTGTTTTACAACACTATGTACTTGTTCAATTGTTCCTTGTTGTTTTCTGAACCCAAACTAGCGTTTGGGGTAGTAGTTTATGTAAAAAGTAGCCAACTTAAGTTGTTTAAATGGAATATTCATTTGTTTCAGCTCATCCCAATGTAAAAGTTTTCATTACTCATGGAGGACTTTTAAGCTTTTACGAATCGATTTATTGTGGAGTGCCGGTCCTTGCAATTCCTGTATTTTACGACCAAGCCTCGAATGCTATTAACGGAGTGCAGGAAGGATATGCTTTATCCCTTCCGTACCATGACCCTAAGTTCTCCGAAGAAGCAATATATTCTTATTTACAGCAGCTTTTAACAAACTCTAGGTAAGTAGCAGTGGCGAACTCAAGGGGGTGGTAGGTTTGGGGGCATATAAAAATTCCCAGGGCTCTCCCCAGGGCATATAAAAATCTTGTCTTTCACAAGCAAAAATTTCGGTGTCCAAGCCAACCCCCCCCACCAGAAAAAATTCTAGGTGCGCCACTGGTAAGTAGTGAAACCTTTTCTTATTAACACTTAATAAAAATCAATTTAGGGTTGTCATCGACAAGAAAAAAGTAGGATGATTACTAGACTTAGGCAAATATGCAAATTGCATATTTTGCATAGTATGCATAAAAAATACAGCAATGTCAAATTTTGCATAATATTTTTATAAAAGTGTGCATAAAGTGCATAATATAATTAAAAATTTTGGTTGTATATACCCATTTTTATATTAATGTAACAAATAACTTGGAAATCTTAATATTTAATTTTGTTTTATAATCTCTTATATTCAAATTCAAATTTTTGGTATCAGAATGTAGGTAGTATCAAACTAATAAGAGATAGCGGCCTATAGTTTTGTCACGTTTTTTCCTTGAATATGAGGGTTCCAAAATCTGCAGTTTATACAGAAGGTAAACATTTTTATTTTGAGGGTCAGTTTTCCCATCGTAAAATTAAAGCCCTGAACACGTGTTTTTGTAATTTGTGAATAATTATTGTGCTTTGAAAATGCCGAAAATAAACTGTGTTTCAACTTGGATAAAACCTACTTTTAAAGACCTATCTGTGGATATGGATAAAGTTTATTGCTCATTTTGTGGCAATATATACTCAGATAGAAGTCATTCAAGTTTTTGTTAAAAAATTTTGAACAGAATTTGATAATTTATTGTTACCACAATTCGAAATAATATTATTTATTTGTTAAAATAATTAAGTATTTAATTACATAAACTTAGTTTGTAAAATACATACGACCATGTTAATTAATATAACATGTGAAGATATTTCATATTATTTTAATATTTTTGTAAATATTTTCAAATGTTTTTTGCATATTTTTGCATATTTTTACGTAAAATACTGCATATTTATGCGCATATTTTATAACCCTTTATTTGCATATTTGTTTAAGTCTAATGATTACTGAATAGCATGTCTGAACTTTCATCGCACAAAGAAAAAATACATATTGTTTCTGAAGGATCTGTGAAAGGTGTTATAATAGCTTTTATTTCAAAACGTTCGGATAACTATCATCAATTAGCCTATATTTGTCCACTGCTGAACATAAACCTGCCGTAACATTTTCCACCTATTTCTATCTTAAGCTTCTTGTATCCGATTTGTGGTGATGCGCGTTACATCATCCGTCCATGTAGTCGGTGGTCATCCTCTGCTTCGATATGTCTCTTGTCTTGGTCGCCATTTCAGAATCTTTCTGGTCCATCTATCATCCGCAAATATGGCAACATGTCCGGTCCAAACGCATTTCGCCATGGCCATTCTTTTGACTATATCCATGACATCTGTTTTTCTTCTTATTTCTATATCTCTTACTTTTCCTCTGATGGTAATACCTAACATTGATCTTTTCATAGCGTGTTGTGTAACTTTATTTTATTTATTGTTCCATTTGTCAGAGTTGGTGTTTCTGCACCATATGTAAGACCCCGTAAAACACATTGGCTAAAAACATTTTTTTAAACAGACTGGAATATTAGAATTGGAAATGTTGTTTAATCTACCAAAGGCAGGCTATGTGACACCTACTCTTCTTTGTATACCCGTGTTGAGCTGCCCCCCCCCACTTGCAAAAATTAAAAAACAAATAGCGCTGATTTATGAGCTACTTATGAGCTTTCATATTCCGCACATAAAAAATTTTGAGCTCGTTACACTGAGCAGGAATTTAATATTTTAGTGGGGGGGGGGTCTCAGCCCCCCCACTACTTAAAAATAGGGATATTGAATCGATCTTTGCGACATAATTACGAACTATTTATGAGCTCTTGAAATGATATAGTTTCGATTTTTGAGCTCATCCCCTTCACCCCAAACAACCCTTTAATTGATTTAACTTAAGAGAAACATGCTGAAAAAAATTAAAATATATCGTATCGCGGATATAATTCCTATTGCTTATATATTCTAAGAATGAACTCCTAAATCACGCGCATTTCGATTATTGAGCTACAACCCCTTCACAAGAAAACCACCCCATCTTCCCGGCTTAAAAGAGAGTTGTACTTAAAATGCATTAAATTAATTATTTGGCGACTACATATCATTTAATAATTTATGAGCTCCCAAAATACGCGTATTTAGATCATTAAATTGCAACTCCTTTTGTATAGTGCAGTCACTGAAGGTAAAAATCAACTATTACCTTCAATTTCGGTAAACCTTCATCAACGAAAATTGGTGAGTGGTTATAGGATACCTCAAGAAACAAAGGTGACATGGTGCTACCTTGCGCTTTTACCCTGAGGGTGGATCATGCCCCTTCTCGGGGGTGAACATTATTTTTATTAAAAATAACTCCACAAATCGATAGAAGGACAAATTATAAGCAGATTTTGTTATACAAAGTTATTAAAATAAATCAATACTTTTTGAGTTATTGAAGATCAAAGTTTTTAATTTTTCGTGAAAAAATGGGTCTGGATCCCGCGTATGAAATAAAGTTGATTAATAGCAAGCTGAACATTTGTTAATAGCTTAAGGGTGTCTAGTCGGACAAACTTTGATATATGGGAACACTGGAACAGGGGAAGTTTTAATTGGGGAACAGGTTAAAAATTTGGAACGGTCAGACCACGAAAACGTCACATGTATTTTGTCCGATAAGACTTCCAATTAATTTGTTACCTTTTCATTAAACTCTCATGCAAAAAACAGACTGCTATTTATCACCTGTCATAATTTCTATCATTTGATATATTCTACGTGTTCAACTCATTATAATTCCCATTTGGTGATAAATAGCAGCCTGATTCTTGCATGAGAGTTTAATGAAAGTGTAACAAATCAATTTTAATTTCTGTCGGACAAAATACATGTGACATTTTCGTGGTCTGACCGTTCCAAATTTTTAACCTGTTCCCCAATTAAAACTTCCCCTGTTCCAGTGTTCCCATATATCAAAGTTTGTCCGACTAGACACCCTTAAGCTATTAACAAATGTTCAGCTTGCTATTAATCAACTTTTTTTTCATACGCGGGATCCAAAGCTACATGTTTTACAGCGGTTTTTCATACATCACTTAAAAATTGTAAGTTTTTACAAAAAAGTTTTCATTACCAAAATTGAAGCTTTGGAAAACCTTTTGTTATTAATTCAAGGGGAGTTTTAGGTAACTAAATGTATTTTTTTTTTCGGCGAGTAGTCAAATCTAATTATTCAAGCCTAATTAACAGAAAACCGATGCATTTTATAAAATATACTTAATATACATTTGTCAAAGTACTCAGAAATACCTATTAAATGAGCACCTAAAGAAGTTAATACGATCAATGTTAAGCAAATGAACATGAAAACAATAGGACCCTTTCACATTTTTTAGTAAAAAGTGAAAAATAAAGCGAACGCCATTTTCACAAAAATTAAAATCTTTAGTAATCCCTATCAGACTTTATTTACTTTAGCATAAGTAATGACCTTAAACATTTTGACCGATTTAAAAGGCATATTTTTAAAAAATATATATATGATTTAAAAAAACTAAACTTTTCAAATTTTCGTAAATTATTTGCTTTTAAGTATTTTCTATGGGAAATAAGCCACAATTTTACTAAAAAATGAATTTATTAACGTTTCGAAGCCCAAATCGGATTTCGTTGTCAAAATACAAAATACTATTGTATTTTGTATTTTGACAACGAAAACCGATTTGGGCTTCAAAACTTTAATAAATTCATTTTTTAGTAAAATTGTGGCTTATTTCCCATAGAAAATACTTAATTATAAAAATGCCACAAGGAAATAGCTTCAGAACAACATTATTTGCTTTTGATAATAACTCCAACAATACACGATAAACGTAAAAATTTTTAGATAGGTAACGAAATTTGAGTTTTTTTATTAGCAAAGATTTTACTTGTCTTTTGATTTCTGTATGAATCAAAATAACCAAGATAGAAAACGTTTAAGTCTAAATTTTACTGCGACTATTTCACTAGACTGTTTTTAACTGATAAAACTTCATAGCAACGCAGTTTCCTACTGACAAAACTCCTTAGCGACGTGATTTCTCCGCGACAAAATTATGACAGATCCGTCACGAAAGTGTCTGGTAATAACAAATAAATAAAGATTATATTTCGTTGATATGGTGCATTAATTGTCTCGTGAAATAGTCTTGTCGAATATCATTCGAGAGGAAATTATTTACCGGCAAAATTTTCTCCTGGTTTCATTCAAGTTAGTTGCCTTTTGGTAATTTTCGCTTATGAAATTTTGACAAAATCACTCGACTGACGTCTCGTGATTTAAGTCAAAATTTAATTCGCGAAAATTGCCAGGCAACAAACTTTCATACCAGTCGAAAATATTGGCGGCAAAATTTTCTCTCTTGTGATATTATATACGAGAACAATGTAACTGGAGTCCTTTAACCTATTATCCTAAAAAAATAAAGTATTAGAAAGATTAAAATGTGATACAGTTTTATAGCTCTTGAAATTACCTTTCAAATAGTTGGATGGGCCTGGTACCATAAAAATTAACAGAGTTATTCGAAAAAAAGAACAAAGTTTTTGGAAAAATTTTTTGACTATAAATTTTGATGCTATCAACTTTTTCTAGAGCTCATTTGATAAGTATTTCTAAGTACTTTGACAAGTATTTAGTAAGTGTTATAAAATGCATCGTGTTGCCGATATTTAAACTTGGATTCTTAGATTTGAATACTCGCAGAAAATATATATATATATATATATATATATATATATATATATATATATATATATATATATATATATATATATATATATAAAGAAAACTTGGTTTAATAATAGCTGACTCAATTTAAATTGTTTAAGGAGGAGAAAATAATTGGGTAACCAGCTGAATATGGACAAAGTGTACTCTTTTTACTTATTCCAATATATTTCGCCCATTTTCATGGGCATCATCAGGGAAAGCTACAATGTTGGTTATTAGGTAGGTACATAAGATGAATTAGCAGTATACTTACTAAGTGAGAATTGTTGTCACGATGTTTTAAAAGAAGCAAATATAAATAAAATGATAAAAAACTAAAATACAGAAATAACATATCACAAAAGTCCATAATTTAAAATATACATGATGATAGATAAAATTTATATATTGACACAATGAATTGAAAACAAGGTCTGACATTATTTATTTACTTTTATGTTAATTGTCAGTCAAATTTTTTTGGTCATTATCCTATTAAGTTAAACAGTTAAAATAGGTTATCAGCAATCAATATTATTAATTATTTAAGTGAGAGATATTAGCTAAACCTGTTAAATTTTGATTATTTTTATTTTTGTCTAAGAATAGTAAATAAGAGTATATTTCACTCAGGTGATTAATGTCTGATTTTTTGTTGATGCAATTATCACATTGTGCTATAAAAGCCATCTCCAAAAAGATTCTTTTAGTATAATTTTTTTCTATATCTAAAATTTTAAATGAATTATTGTCCATGGTATGGTTATTGTCATTTAAATGTGTAGCAAGAGTGCATCTTTCTGGATATAGTCTACTGTCACTTTTGTGGGAAGTAATTCGATCTTTTATCGATCTTGAACTTTGTCCAAGTGATATCTACAGTATCCCATGTGCAGATTGTGACAGAGAATATATCGGACAAAGTTCAAGATCGATAAAAGATCGAATTACTTCCCACAAAAGTGACAGTAGACTATATCCAGAAAGATGCACTCTTGCTACACATGTAAATGACAATAACCATACCATGGACTATAATTCATTTAAAATTTTAGATATAGAAAAAAATTATACTAAAAGAATCTTTTCGGAGATGGCTTTTATAGCACAATGTGATAATTGCATCAACAAAAAATCAGACATTAATCACCTGAGTGAAATATACTCTTATTTACTATTCTTAGACAAAAATAAAAATAATCAAAATTTAACAGGTTCAGCTAATATCTCTCACTTAAATAATTAATAATATTGATTGCTGATAACCTATTTTAACTGTTTAACTTAATAGGATAATGACCAAAAAAATTTGACTGACAATTAACATAAAAGTAAATAAATAATGTCAGACCTTGTTTTCAATTCATTGTGTCAATATATAAATTTTATCTATCATCATGTATATTTTAAATTATGGACTTTTGTGATATGTTATTTCTGTATTTTAGTTTTTTATCATTTTATTTATATTTGCTTCTTTTAAAACATCGTGACAACAATTCTCACTTAGTAAGTATACTGCTAATTCATCTTATGTACCTACCTAATAACCAACATTGTAGCTTTCCCTGATGATGCCCATGAAAATAGGCGAAATATATTGGAATAAGTAAAAAGAGTACACTTTGTCCATATTCAGCTGGTTACCCAATTATTTTCTCCTCCTTAAACAATATATATATATATATATATATATATATATATATATATATATATATATATATATATATATTCAATTACCTATAACTTACTTTAAATTAGCATTAAATGGTTTTACAAGTAAGGAATTTATTATAGTTTTTATTAGCTTAAATTTTAGTGATAAAAAACTTGTTTGTAAAAACTTACAGTTTTTGAGTTATTTATTAAACCTCGCTTTAAAGCATGCATTTTTTAACAAAAATTAAAATATTTGATCTTTAATAACTCAAAAAATATTGATTTATTTTTATAACATTATATAACAAATTTTGCTTAGAATTTGTCCCACTATCGATTTGTGGAGTTATTTTTAATAAAGTAATTTTCAACCCCGAGAAGGGGTGACATTTACCCTAGGCAATCACTGCCAGTTGGTACCATGTTATTTTTGTTTCTTGAGGTATCCTCTATCCACTCACCAATATTCGTGAAAACTAATGGAAGTTCACCGAAATCGAAGGTCGCAGTTGATTTTTACCTTCAGTGACTGCACTATAGAAAGAAAATTGCAATTCAATAATTGAAATGCGTGTATTTTGCGAGCTTATAATTTATTAAACGATATGTAGTCGATAAATAATTAATTTAATTCATTTTAAGTACAATTCTCTACTAAGCCGAGAAGGTGGGGTGAATTTCTTACGAAGGGGTTGCAGCTTAATAATCGAAATGCGCGTGATTTAAGAGTTTATTCTTAGAATATAAGCTATACGAATTTTAAACTACTATTAACTATTATGGAAAATCTTACAGTGTTTCAGTGATTTACTAAACATTAACATAAACAAAATAATTAAAATCTTTGAACTTTAATAACACAAAAAGTATTGACTTTATAACTTAATAACTTTATATACCAAATTATGCTTATAATTTGTCCTTCTATCGATTTGTGGAGTAATTTTTAATAAAATAATTTTCACCCCCGAAAAGGGGCGGTATCCATCCTCAGGGTAAAGGCGCAATGTAGCACCATGTGACCTTTGTTTCTTGAGGTATCCTATAACCACTCACCAATTTTCGTGAAAATCCATGAAGGTTCACCGAAATTGAAGGTAATAGTTGATTTTTACCTTCAGTGAGTGCACTATACAAAAGAAATTGCAATTTAATGATCTAAATGCGCTTATTTTGGGAGCTGATAAATTATTAAATGATATGTAGTCGCCAAATAATTAAGTTAATACATTTTAAGTAAAACTCTCTCTTAAGCCGGGAAGATGGGGTGGTTTTCTTACGAAGGGGTTGTAGCTCAATAATCGAAATGCGCGTGATTTAAGAGTTTATTATTAGAATATATAAGCTATAGGAATTATATCCCCGATACGATATATTTTAATTTTTTCAGCATGTTTCCCTTAAGTTAAATCAATTAAAGGGTTGTTTGGGGGTGAAGGGGATGAACTCAAAAATCGAAACTATATCATTTCAAGAGCTCATAAATAGCTCGTAATTCTGTAGCAAAGATCGATTCAATATCCCTATATTAAATTCCTGCTCAGTGTAACGAGCTCAAAATTTTTGATGTGCGGAATATGAAAGCTCATAAATAGCTCATAAATCAGAGCTATTTGTTTTTTATTTTAATTTTTGCAATTGTGGGGGGGTGGGCAGCTCAACACGGATTCTTTGTATTTCAGTTTTCTGATTATCTCGGCCTAAGTTAATCTCATGCTCTAGATATTTGTAAGCTATTACTTGATCGATGCTGATATTTACGAGTATACGTGAATCAAATTTGGGGATAACAGACAACCTCGTCTGACACCTCTTTGAATGAAAATTAGGTCTGTTTATTTGCCGTCTACCAGAATTGAAGCTTGATTTGATTTGAAGCAGAATTGATGTTGTAAAAGTCTGAGATATTTACCACCTATTCCGATCATTTCTAGATACTCAATGGGTCTATCATGTTGGTCCCTATCAAACGCCTTTTCAAAATCTATAAAGCAGAAATAAATTGGATATTTAAATTGGTAAATTTAATTCTTTCAGCTTTGCCGAAAATGCTAAAACGCGTTCCAATATCTTCCACGACAGAGTAATGTCACCAATTCAAACTGCAACCCACTGGATCGACTACATTATCAGGCATAAAGGCGCACAACACTTAAGAAGTCGAAGATTGCAATTACCATGGTATAAATATTTCTTAGTCGATGTTGTATTGTTTCTATTATTGTTTGTATTAGCCATTGTTATTTTAGTCTCTTTGTTTTGTTTTCTATTGTATCGACTTTTAAGAAAACAAAATAAAATTAAAATTAATTAAGATTATGAATTTAAACTTATTTTAAATTATTTGACTTTTCATAATGGAAGCATTTATGTTGTTAATAAACGTGTAGTAATAAACGTATGCTTTTTATGTTTTTATTTACTCTTTTATTTGAACTTATAAAATGGTATAGTCATGATATGAAGTGTCATCCTTATGACATCCAACATATTACTCACTGAACTACAGTTAGTACCCAGCAAACAGGTTTGAGCCCAGTTACGTGATGATTACGTTAAATTTACGAAAAATTTCAACGAATACGTAACTCGGTGATTTATGACAAAACGTATTTCAGTGCCAAATCATTCACCTATATATTAGTGCTTCCTTTATACATGTTTGACATTAGAATAATATAAAATCATAATGACGAATATACATAGTACATGTTTTTTATAATAGGTGTGAATGTCGGTTACATCGCAAAGGTACGTTTATTTCACGTAATAATCACGAAACAGAAATAACTTCCTCTGGTTAAATTTTGAGAAATATTTTGGAAAACAAAATTTTACAACGGTGTTGGTTAAATACGTATCGCTTAAATTTTACTCACTGTATTTTATGGACGTCGAAAAATTAGATGTATTTCACGTAAAAGTAATGTAAATAATACAAATATTTAAACAAAGAGTTTATGATTTCGCTTTTAAAATCATTTAGCATAACTATTTCAATCCAACATTGATTTGACGCTATTTTTGCTATTTTTTTTTCTTTAAAAATATCACAGGAGCTAAAATGATGTTGAGTCTAATTTTCAAATCGCGCGCGGTGATGACGTACTACCAAGCCTTTCTCCTTCTTTAAATACTAGGCGCGTTCCAAGTGACATGAAAACCGTCCTTCGTACTGCTCTCGTCATGCGCATTATAAAAAATGCGTTCCAAGCGAACATGAACGATGATTCGTATCGTACACTGTGTTGTTCCAAGCGATCCATGTACCGTTTCGAAATCGGTAACTGAACGGTCCTTTTGATACATGCCTTCAAGCAGAAACTATTTGTACTGACTTGCGCAGTTAGGATTGTTTTCATTTTTACTAGTCACTGCTATGAGATCAGATGATGATTCAATAATAGAATAATCCACAATCCAGGCTATTAGTACCTGTGAATTTTGATTTTCGTTTAAATAATTATTAATTCTTTTTTTTTTCAAATTAATCTTAAAAATATGGATAATTTATTTTTTTTTATGGAAGACAGCGATTTGTTAGATATCGATTCTGAGGAAGATTTTGAAGTTGAAGTGATGTTTAATGAACATGTTAGATATAGCAAACTACTAGTGGTACTCGTACTAAAAATGGCTCAGGCGCAACTCGAACTTGAAATGGTACACAAATACGTTCCAAGAGGATTACGTACCGATAATCAGTTCGGGATCGAAAGAAAACCGTTCAAGGGCGATTCTGCGCATTAAAACAGTCAAATCGATTTCGTGACGGTTCAAGGGATCGTACAAATGTGTCGTCTTGGAACGAACCTACTACCACGTGACCACGGTACGTAATTAACATAGTTGGTTCGAAAACTAAATTAATCGATTTATCAAATAATAGATACGTTTCGATACGATTATTTTTTTTTACATTATTCTGGTATTGAAATAGATTTTTAGTAAGACCAATTAGTTTAATAGCAGAAGAAATTTAAAAACAAAAAGAAAATAAGTAATACTAATTTAAAGTAAGTGGAATAGTTTAACTGTAATTTAAAAATAATCGATTTTTAAAATCGATGATCATAACCTCTAATATCAGCTTCTCACATAATAATTTTACAAGACAAATGTTTTTAAAGTCTCTAAATTCTACTAAATAAATACATTCTTAATACTTTATATTATGCTTGTTTTATTTATATCATATGATGACAATAATTACGTGATTCATAAGTTAATTAAGGTCGAATTATTTACGTGAACCGAGGACGTATCTTTCACGTGAATACTAATATATATGTTACAGTTCAAGTTGATTATCCAGTTGGAGTTGACTCCAACTAGTTGGAGTCGACTCTAACGGCTGGTTTCAGTAAAAGTTGATTATAAATATAAAATGAAGATTTATATTCAACATTTACTAGTAAAAGTAGACTCCAACTAGGAAAAGTATACTCTTCCCAATGCCATTTAGTAAAAGTTGATTCTGATTCACACAAACAGCCGATTCTAGAAATTAAATTAATGTTACTGAATATGTTCAAATTAGTCTAGGCTGTATCGTCGTCCCCGTTAGTGAAATTACTCCGATTCGAATTTTTTGCACAAACTAACTCAAAAAGAGGTCCTTATAACAAATCTACTGGGTGCCAGGCAGTACCTTGATCGATAAATTGTTTAAACAATTTTTTTTAGACAAATTCACAAAAATAATTTTTTCACTTCGAACAATTTTTTTTAGATCATTTGAGTTATTCTGAGCAAAAAAAGGTATTTTGTGATTTTTCTCTAAAATTGATTGTTGTCGAGTTATACGCGATTTAAAATTTGAAAAATGCAAAAATAGCCATTTTCAAGGCTTAATAACTCGGTTAAAATCCATTATTATGAAAGTCAGAAAGTGACCAAATCAAAGTTTATAGCCCCCTGTACAAGATCCAGCAGAAATTTTTGTCACTATTTTATTACTAAGCTTTATCTTTAATTATTAACAATGAGCGCTAAGTGCGTATTAGGCGGCCGTCAATGGTGAGTGTTAAAGAGATGCACCATTTGGGCCGTCCAATGGTGAATCTCACTCGCACCCACATTGACGGCCGCCTCAATACGCGCTTAGCGCTCATTGTTGATAATTAGAAATAATATCTTATTAATGAAATAATGACAAAAATTTCTTCAGGATCTTATAGAGGTAGCTTTAATCTTTGATTTTTTTTAGTTTCTGACTTTCATAATATACAGTGAGCACGTAAAGGTTGGAATAAATTCATTTTCTCGAGAATGGACGATTTTAGAAAGAAATCCCGAAACAGGTCAATTTTTATTTTTAAATTACGACTTTTTGGCATATATACCATAGTAGTGACGTCACCCATCTGGTCGTGATGACGTCATCGATGATTTTTTTAAATGGGAATAGGGGTCTTGTGATAGCTCATTTGAAAGGTAATTCAATTCTCTATTCAATAATAAAACTAATAACATAATTTCTTATACAGGGTGCCCAAATTTTTTTATTTTTTTGATTAAATTTACTGACATAAAAAGAAGAATGCAAGTATGTAATTTATTTAATTCAAAATACATTTTACTGCTCTCATAAAATGTTTATTTGAAAAATAATCATTGCTTTTCGCTTAAATTAAATGTTCAAACTGTCAAGAGGAAGGTGGGTGGCTGCTTTAATACTGAATTTAAGCAAAAAACAATATTTTTATTTGTCAAATACACATTATTTCCGGTTTTCTGATAGGAGTAAAATGTATTATGAGTTAAATAAATTACACACATTCTTCTTTTTGTCAAAAAATTTAATTCAAAAAAAATATTTTTTGGACACCCTGTATAAATAATAATGTTAATGTTTATATTACTGAATAGAAAATTGAATTACCTTTAAAATGAGTTATCACATGACCCCTATTCTCATTTAAAAAAACGTAGATGACGTCATCATCCTAGAAATTAAATGTTACTGGAAATAATTATGTTCAAATTGTGATATTTATATTCTAGGCTGTATCGTCGCCTCCGATAGGTAAATTATTCCAGTTCGATTTTTTTGCACAAACTTACTCAAAAAGAGGTCCTTATAACGAATCCACAGGGTGTCAGATGGTACTGTGGTAGAAAAATTGTTTAAACAATTTTTTTAAACAAACTCACAAAAAAATTCATTTAGGACAATTTTCTTTACATCATTTGGGTCATTCGGAGCAAGGTCAAAAGACCTCATACTTGTTTAATGTTATATTTATTTCAAAATACGAAAATGACCATTTTCAAGGCTTAATAACTCAGTTAAAAATTATATTAGTCACCGAAAGTGACGAGAAAGTCACCGAAAGTCACGAGAAAATCCGAAAGTCACCAAATAAAATTTTAGCGACTCCCCTACAAGATACTGAAGAACTTTTTGTTATTATTTTATTACTAAGCGGTAATTTTTAATTATTAACAATGAGCGCTAGGAGCGTATTGACGTAGCTATCAATGTGAGTGCGAGTGAGATGCACCACTGCACCATTTTGACATTTAAAAATTCAAACTTCTGTCAAACCACAAAAACACATTTTTTGTAATTTATTGCTTACATGTCATCACCATGACAAGGCGAAAGTTCTTCTCCTTGTGGTGCTTTCTCCTTTAGTGGAGATTAGCGACTACACTGGCAAATCTGTCTCTGTCCAATGCGGCTCTAAACAAAGATGTTGAATCAAGGCCGGTCCAGTCTCTGATATTTCTAAGGCATGAAATCTGGCGCCTACCGGGACCCCGTTTTCCTTCAATCTTACCCTGGATGATCAGTTGCGTGAGGCGGTACTTTTCGTTTCTCATTATGTGTCCCAGGTAGCTAACTTTTCTGACTTTAATGATTTTTAGCAGTTCCCTACCTGTATCTATTCTCCTCAGAACATATTCGTTGGTGGTGTGGGTTGTCCACGGTATTTTCAAGTCACTTCTATAAAGCCAGAGTTCAAAGGCGTCCAACTTGTTCATCAGTATTGTGTTGTGTCCAGGCCTCCGTTCCATACAAAAGTATTGACCACACATAGTAATGCAGAAAACGACATCTAAGGCTGATATTAATGCTACTGTTACAAAATAAGCTTTTCATTTTGATAAACCCCTGTCGGACTACCTGTATTTTCGCTCTTGACTTCTTGTTTATAATCAAGTTGATTGTTGAACCAGCAACCAAGATATTTGTACTGGCTTACGTATTCAAGCTGTTGGTGTTTCACATATTTATTGGAAGAGGTAAATTTTTGTTCCTTGATATTTTTATAACTTTGGTTTTCGCAGTATTGATCTTCATCCCCATTTTTTCACAACTCTCAGTATCCCTATCCACCAGTATCTGCAGACTATGGTCCGAATCAGTCATTAATACTGTGTCATCTGCATAGCGGATGTTATTTACTCTCTGACCGTTTATCCTGATTCCTTCTGAAGAGTGCGATAAAGAGTTCGCAAATATTACCTAAGAGTAGACGTTAAAAGTATGGGTGATAGCACACAACCCTGTCTAACACCTCGTTGTATTTCAATTTTCAATTGGCCTTGACGTATTACCATTGGTCTTTACGATTGCTGCCTGATTCCAATAAATAGCCTCTATAATTTTAGAATCTCTTTTGTCGACTCCGATGTTGTTCAATCTTTCTATCAAGGTCTTGTGCGTCACCCTATCGAAAGCTTTTTCAAAATCTATGAAACAGATAAAAAGTCTGCTTGCTTATCTTTGTGCCAGAGTTTGAAGACAGAATATTGCTTTTCGTGTCCCCATACCTTTCCTGAAGCCAAATTGTTCTTGACCGGTGACCTCATCACATTTTTTATAATACAGTAGAATCTCGGTTATCCGCCATAAACAGGCCGACGGAAGGGCGAATAAGCAAAAATGGCGGATAATAGGGAGCGTTAAATGAAACACAAGTTGAGCCCTTGATGATTTCCAGTCTCCGATAGGAGTGGCACAAGAAGAAGAAGAAGAAGAGAATCAGTTTAATTTTGACTGACATTGGACATTGTAGATAGAATGATTTAGGATGAACGAAAAAAACTAGCGATTTTCATCTGCCTTGCTGATGTATCTCGTTTTGTTGCTGCCAATACTCGCCATCTTGTAGCAGCATAATATCGACAGCTCTTTCTTCTTGTTGCTCGGAATGCTCGGCTTATTTTATCTCATCTTAAAAAATTTTTACTCATTCTTTAATATTTTCAAAGTTATATAAATTTGAAAAAAAAATTATTACTTAAATGGAGCGGCGGATAAAACGGAACGGCGGAAAAATGAAGGGCGGATAACCGAGACTCTACTGTATATTCTGTTCTGTATGATACGCAAGAAAAGCTTTAGAATGTTATTTAATAGACTTATAAGGCGGAAGTCCTGGCATAATTTGGCATTCTTCTTTTTAGGTAGTGGTATGAAGACTGATTCAAGCCATATTTTAGGGATAGTCCCTGTATTTTAAACATTATTAAATAGTCCAAGAAGAAGGTCTAAGTTTTCTCGTTGATTAACTTCAACAGCTCAGCTGGTTTTTCATCTTTTTCTACAGATTTGTTGTTTTTTAGTTGACGTAGAGCATATTCCAGTTCGGACTTCAGTATTGGAAGACCTTCGTCGTTAGTCTTCCCACATGTTTATTTGTTCTTCAGGGCTTGAAATCACTTTGCCTTCTGCGTTGATTAGATTATTTAGTCCTTTTGAATATGTCGTGCTTGTGAATTTCGGAGTTTCTTATACAGATGGAAGTCATCATGTTTATTTATATAAGTTTTCGATTTCTTTTGTTCTGTTATCCATTTTTCTTTTGCAATTTTTATTTTTTGTTTAATGGTTCTATTTACTGCTTTGTACATTGCTTTGTGCTGTTTGAATTTTCTTCTTTTATCCATTAAATCCAATATTTCCTCTGTCATCCATCTTTGCTTCCGTGGTCGCTGTTTTGTGAGCATTTCAGTTGCCGTTGCAAGGGCGAGTCTGATTTCCTCCCGAAGGCGAAAGTTAAGGATGTTTAATTATATGAAAGTGTGCTAAAAAACAGTGCGAAAAATTAAAAGCCATTTAAAATACATTGTTACTTCAGACACACTTTAAGCCCTTCATGTACTGCTATCTATATTTACAATTTTCACACAATAAAACCTTTACTTACATAATATGAGATAAAGTAGATAAAAATTATTTTTGTGAATTTAACAAAAATTGGTTAAAACATTTTTCGACCACGGTACCGCGTGACACCCTGTGTATTTGTTATAAGGATGTATTTCTTTGAGTAAGTTTGTGCAAAAAATCGAATCAGAATAATTAACCTAACGGGGACGACGTTACAGACTCTACTAATAAGTAGTTAAAACGGACAAGACAAAGAAACGCAAACTCATCAAAAATGCACTTGAGATTCTCGTATAATCAACATTTACTGAATCGATCCAGGAAGAGTCAACTCCAACTAGTACAAGTTGATTTAAATTTTTAAAATCAACTTTTACTGCTCGTTTCAGTTGGAGTTGACTCCAACTAGTTGGAGTCGACTCTAACTGAGAATCAACTTGAACTGTAACATATACATTCCCTAAAAGATACGTTAATCAACACGTATTTGCAACGTGAATTTCCCGAAACATTTTATTGATATTTAAGGTAAATAATACGTCTATTGAAGACGAGTTATTCACATAATTTAAAGACGTATTTTCAATGTGACATTCCAACCAAATTTTCACGTGAAATTCACGTAAGCAATTTACGTATATTGGTGACAAATGTACCCAAAATTCACGTAATTAACACGTCGGTCTGTTTGCTGGGTAGTGGAGTGACTAATGAAGAGTGTAGTACCTGGGGACTTGAGAGACTGATACCCCTGAAGCCTTGAGGAAGACAACAGAGAGGATATCGAAATCGGCACAGTGACAAACGATATGGTTTAACTCAGAAGCATGAAGAAATTTTTTTCTTTACTTACTTTATTAACTTTGTTTTAATTTAACATTTTTGTTCTTCGATTTAAACAAACATCTTAAAGTAATAATTACCAAAGCTATAGAGATTGTTAAAATAGATATTAATATAATAATCACATCAAGAAGTAAATACTGGTACCAAGGCATATACAGGCCATCTACCCGTAGATGCTGCGCTCCATTATGGTCTATAACGTAGTTTACCCAATATACAGCGACATCAAGGGGTTTCATGGGACGATCATGGAATGCTTTGGAATGTCTAAGAGCTGCCAATTTGTATCTGTAATAAAAGATGAAATGTCAGAAATTTTTATAACGAACAAACATCAAAAAAATGGTTATCTATATGGAGGTATGGTACCTAGTATTGAATTTTATTGATCTCTGTGGTTTATCTTATCAACAAGAAACTTACAAAATGTATCAATATCATTAACTCAATAACGCTTTGTGGATCTTAGCTTGTTCTATGTATAACATTATAGGTATAATAATGGCCTTCCACAAGATTCTGTTCTTGCTCCTTTACTTTTTAGTCCCCATTTTGCTGACATGCCTGCAAGCGAACCTCGGAAGTTTGGATATGCTGACGACTGGACCCTTGCAACAAGCCATCAATCTTTAAAAACTGCAGAAGCCACTCTCACTAATGACCTGTCCACCCTCAGCGAATACTTTAAGAAATGGAGATTACAACCAAGTACCTACTCCAAAAACTGAAGTATCAGCTTTTCATCTCAATCCTCAACAGGATAGCAAACAAAAAATTATGATTGTATTTTAATAACAAACCGTTGAAACACAATAAATGCCATAAGTACTTTGGGGTTACTTTGGACAGAATGCTCACATTCAGAGAACTCCTGGCGAAAACAACAGATAGATAATCGTTAACTTCTAGCCCACAATGACATCCCCAAAATTCTTGGAAACTTGGAAATTAATTCTTTTAATGATAAATAAAAATTAAAACGAACAAGCCTAAAATGGAAATATGATAATATTTTTAATGCAACTTACGACGTATTTGTTAATAGTTCATTTAAGGCACCACCAAATCTTTCTTCTGTAAAGTTTTGATCATGGTAAAAAATAGATAATCCAAAACCTGCATATACTGCATTATTTCCATTGTAAGCTTGATCTCCAAATACTGGAATCACCAAAACTGGAACCCCATTATAAATGGTTTCTGTCATACTTAATAAACCTCCGTGTGTAATAAACAACACAACATTTGGATGCGCTAAAATAAGATAATAACATTTTTTAATATGTCATTAAATTTAGATAAGGAATTAATATTATAAATATAAGATCTAGTAGTGCAAGAGCTGGAAGCGGATTTTGCTCCTGATAAGTAATATGGACAAACTATACAAGAATTTGTTGAGTTAGTCCTGCACATGATTTTCACACACGGACGGACACCTGAGCGGGGGACGAGGGTAGTTATAAGGGGTCAAAGTCGTGGTTTTTATTATTTTTTGTGACGTTTATGACCGAGATAGTTCACCAAAATTTGGGAATAAGTAGGTCATGACGTAACTAAGCAAAATTTTGGGACGGAATTTAGGGGCTGATATATAACATTTTTTTTTAATTTTAGGTGTCCGCCCCTGGAGATTTTATTTAGTTATGTCATGATCTACTTATTCCCAAATATTGGTGCATTATCTCGATCTCAAGCCTTCACAAAAAACACCTTATAATTTTTATATTCACCCCTGTCTGCCACTCCTTTGTCCCCCACGCAGCGTTCTGCCCCTGGAGATTTTGCTTAGTTACTTCTTCTACGGCAGTACAGCCCAAATTGAGCCTTGGCCTCCTTTATTTTTTGCCTTCACCCTTGCTTGTCTGTGGCTGCTCTTCTCCATACACGGACTCCTAAAAGGGCTTGTGCGTCGCTGTTTACTGTGCCTTCCCAGCGCTTTCTTGGTTTTACAACCAGTATCTTTCCCTGCATTCTAGCATTCAGTACTATTTTTGGTAGCCTATTTTGCAATCTTTGTATTCTAATGAAGTCTGATAGGGTGTTTCCTTATAAAGTTGATAAAGCTCGTTGTTGTATCGACTTCTGAAGATTTCGTTTTCCCTTAGAGGTCCTAGTATTCTCCTCAGTACTTTCCTTTCGAATGTGTCGAGAATGTTTTTGGATGCTTATTTCAGGATCCAGGCTTCACTGCCATTGCATGCTATTGGTCGAAGTAAGGTTTTATAGATTGTCATCTTTGTATTTCGATGGACCCTTTTAGACCGAAATATATGGGAGAAGGCAAAATAAGCTCTGTTTGCCTGCGTTATTCTCTTCCGTATTTCTCCATCTTTTGATCCGTCGGCAAATATTTCTACTCCCAGGTATGTAAACTTTCCAACCTTTTCAATGTCATCTTCATGTATAATGTTTTGTATAATATGTCTATCTGTTTCATGTATATGTCTTGTTCGCCTGAGTTATTATTTTTGTTTTTTCTGTGTTAATTTCCAAACCTAGCCTTTTTGTTTGTATTTTTAACTCTGCGTACCTATGTATTTCACGGAATGAAAAATGCTCTTGGATTAGGTAGAGGAACTGTAGGATTATCTTCTTCTGTAGAGTGGTCATCTTGTACTGGGTGTGGATTTCTTTTTGAATGAAATTTTTTAATATACTGGACGGCTATTGAGATAACAATGATCATTAGTAAGATATATATTTAATTCAATAAAATTGTGTTTTGACTAGGAAAGTTTTGGGGTAATTCTGATTTCTTTCATTATATATGTATTTTGGGCTGCTAAATCCGAATATGATGTTTGCGGACAAAATTTGGTGACGGAACATTGAAAAAATTGCGAAAAAATCGAAAAATTTCTGCTCCAAGTATGTACATACTTAAAATTCTCTACAAATATCACTTCCTATTTACTTTTTTTTTTCAGACGAACCGTTCGGGCTAAAGTGCAACTTGAAAATTGTAAATTTTTAAGGGTCTCTGCAAAACCTACTTTTTACATTCCAAAACTTTATTTTTTATTAGAATACTGTCATCTAATAAATTTCTCATAGTTTTCTGCACAAATAATTAAAAAGAAAAAAAAATGATGCAAAAACTGATTCAAAGCAAGCTTTGGAGGATGCTGATATCCTAATTATCACAACAGCTCTTGAGATGGGACCGTCAAATAAACATGTAACACTCGTGGTGGAAGATATCGACCTTCTGGTCATTTTGATTGGTCTGTGTAGTCCCGTGACCCGTTAAAATAGCCCGCTCAAAACAGCCCCGTCAAAAAAGCCCCGTCAAAATAGCCCGGACACAAAATAGCCTCGACAAAATAGCCCGCAAACAAAATAGCCCCGACAAAATAGATCGCACACAAAATAGCTTCTGTCAAAACAGCCCCGGCTAAAATAGCCCCGGCTAAAACAGCCTCTTAGAAAACACCTCCAATAAAAAGTTTTACCTTTTAACGGAGTACCATTTACTTTAAATTACTATTCTAATTGGGAAATAAGCCACAATTTACTTAAAAAAAATATTTTATTAACGTTTCGACTTCAACTTCGGACGTCGTTGTCAAAACATAATATATTAATAAATTAAACAAAAATGTCGTTGCTCAGTAAAAAAATTCTAATAATTTAATTTCAGCTGACTCATTCATATCGGCTATTCAGACGTACAGTATGGTGCAAATGGAAGGAATAAATTCGTTATTTCGTAAACCCGCGACGTTAAGGAAAAATCCTGAAATAGATCGATTTTTATTTTTAAATTACGATATTCTGTTATATATGTCATAATAGTGACGTCATCCATCTAGGCGTGATGACGTAATCGATGATTTTTTTTAAATGAGAATAGGGGTCGTGTGCTATCTCATTTGAATGGTTATTTAATTCTCTATTTAGTAATATAAACAATTACATAATTATTTATACAAGGTGTCAAAAAACTTTTTTTAATTTAAATTATTTTGACAAAAAAAGAAGAATGTATGTAATTTATTTAATTTATACTGCATTTTACTGTTGCCCGAAAACAGAAAAAAATGGTTATATCACAAATAAACATTGATTTTCGCTTAAATTAAATGTTCAGACTTCCAAGAGGCAGAGAAGACAGTTCTCTGAAAAGACCATTTTTATTTAATGTGGTTAAGATTTAGTTAAGATGTGAATAGAGGATAATTACCATTTCCGAAAATTTGTATTTTTAAGGGATTATTTCATGATGAATTCTGAAGGGAGCTTTTTTGTCGGGGCTATTTGGGCGGGGCTATTTTGTCTGAAGGCTATTTTGTCGGAGCTATTTTGTGTGCGGGATATTATGTCGGGGCTATTTTGTCGGAGCTTTTTTGACGGGGCTATTTTGACGGGGTACCGTGTAGTCCTAACACAAAAAATGTATTTTTTCTGAAACCAGGAAAAGGAAACAAGCCTCATCTGGCTGCTGAAAAATCCCTAAAGGACCACATCGTATTCCTACAAGCTATGAGTGGTTGTGATGCTACTTCTGCATTGTTTAATCAGGGGAAACTGAAATTTCTTAAAGTCTGCCGAAGAACACAGACTTGGAACCAACCATTGATGCTTTTAAAAACCCTACTGCATATCAAGATGAGGTTGCCACTGCAGGAAACATATTTCTCCTGGCTCTATATGGAAGAAAAAAAGAGACCAGTCTGAACGATTTGAGATACAGACAATACATATCTTCATCATTCAAAATAAGACCAACATAGCCTCATTCCCTCATCTGAAAAAAGTAAATAGTGATATTTGTAGAGAATTTTAAATACTTTCATTTCTGTTAACAGACCATTTGGCATTTACTAAAAGTTAATAGTTTTCGAGATTTAAACAAAAAAGCGGGAAAAAGCAAAAATGTTTCGCTTTTTTCGTGATTTTTCCAATGTTGCGCCACCAAATTTTGCCACAAACCTCATATTTGGATTCAGCAGCAAAAAATACATGTACAGTGCTCTTCAGATAAAACTATCTACCTTAAATAACTTTTGAACCACTGATTTTTAGAAAAAATGCAAAACACGTCAAATAGTAATTGAAGGGGGAGACATTATGCCATATTTAAGCTTGCCGAAAAAGGCACCCTCTCACTCGTTGTATCATCCCTTAATTTTTTTTAATTACTACCCCCTCTTTTATTTCATATTTGGATTCTCCTCCGTACTGATTTCAAAAATGTATAATATGTACTTGATACTTAAAGTGATTAGTTTATGAGAAAAATAAATACAAAAGCAAGAAAACTGGATTGAATAAAAATTATTTTTTTAACAATTTTATAACATTTAGAGTGAATATTTCACTACCAAAAATTTTAACAATAAATATTCAAAAAATTTTACAATAAATATTCAAGTTTTCAAAAGTCATTTTGAATAATTATTGTTAAAATTTTTGGTACCTAGTGAAATGTAATTTTTTTTTATTTTTTTTAATGTTGTAATATTTACAATCTGTTCTCAACTAAGAACAATAGGTAAATTATTTGTCAAAAATTGAAAATTTGACCTGTAGAGGGAGATCCAGTGATCACCCTCTTTAAATAAATTAAATTAAAACAGATTATTCGAATCTTCTTGCTAGGTCCACTACTTTGAATCTCTTCAGGCGTCGTACATCATTGTGGTCATCAGTGAGGTTGCTGGCTAACTCGTTTGGATGAGATTCTAGTCTCTTGGAATATTTTTTGTAATATTCCGTTATTACTGTGTTTATGGATGGCACATTGAGGTCTTGCTCTATCACATAGTTTGGCACGTACCAAGGGGCATTCAGCATTGTTCTAAGGACTTTGTTCTGGAATCTCTGCAATATTTCTAGGTTAGTTTGACTGGCTGTCCCCCTAAGTTGGATACCATAGGTCCACACTGGTTTTAATATAGTTTTATATATCAGCAGTTTGTTTTCAAGTGATAGTTGAGATTTACGACCGATGATCCAGTACATATCTCGAAATTTTTTTCCTAGTTGTTTTCTTTCGGCTTCCGAAATGCCGAAATGCTTCGGCTTTTTCCTTATTATTTCTACACCAGTTTCCGTCTTGGTTTCGTATTGGTGGTATTTGTTGTTTCGGGTGTTTGATTTTTCTCGTGGCCTTCCAAAGGGAATATTCACTATCTGCGTTTGCTGATAAACCTGTAAGATATTCTTGTATTTTGTTATTTTTGATATTATGCAATTGTAGTTTAATTTCCTTGGTGATTTTATTTAATTTCGTCTTGTTCTCAGGTGTTCTTTTTCTTCGCTACTCCTCCTTTATTTTTCTCTATCTAGCAATCATTTCCTTCATTACAGTTGGGCAATTATCTTTCAATTCTGTTTGGTAGCAGTCAGGGGTAGCATAGCAGCTTCTTGAATAGATTTTTGAAGATTTTCTACTGCTGCATAGATGTCAGTTTCTGTTTTCAATGGGATGTTTATGTCAATTAGTTGTGAAATGTAATAAAATTGTAAAAAAATATTTTTAAATCCAATTTTGTTGCATTTGTATTTATTTTTCTCATAAACTAATCACTTTAAGCATCAAGTGTTATATACATTTTTGAAATCAGTACAAAGAGGAGAATCCAAATATAAAATAAAAAAGGGGGTAGTAATTAAAAAAAATAAGGGATGATAATGGGGGTGAGAGGGTGCCTTTCCCGGAAAGCTTAAATATGGCATAATGTTTCCCCCTTCAAGTATTATTTGACGTGTTTTTGAGCTTTTTCTAAAAATCAGTGGTACAAAAGTTATTTATGGTGGATAGTTTTATCTGAAGAGCACTGTATAATGAAAGGAATCAGAACTATCCAAAACTTTCCCACTAGGGAGTTCGTAGAGTAGAAATTGACTGAATTAGTTATGATACTCCAATAGTTGACGGGACGGTCTTTTAAATGTTTCAGTACCACCGGTTGAATTTGTTCTGTTTTCTTTGGATTGTGTGGATCCTATCGAGTGTGAGATATCTTTTAAAATAATTTCTGGTACTTCTTCTTCTTCGTCTTCTTCTTCTTCTTCTTCTTCTTCTTCTTCTTCTTCTTCTTCTTCTTCTTCTTCTTCTTTGGCATTAGGGACTGTCAACTCAGGAAGGAGTAGTGGTTGGCCCTGGATGATTGTATTTTTATTAATAATTGTGTTTTTGTCTGGTTTGAACTGGCATTGGTATGGAATGTAAATCAGGAAATCTCCTTCTAGTGTGATGAAATCTGTCTTCTGGCATATTGTCTCAATTTTCGTTTGATTTATAAAAAATGGCAATGTAATGTGAATCGTTAATTCAGATATTAGGACATGAGTCCTTTGGCAAGTTGTAGGACTAGTCTGTAGTTGCAATAATTGAATTTTTCCTTTTTCAATTCCAGCAGTAAAATCTCCCTCGGTGCAATAGAAATTTGGCTTCAGATTCAGACAGGGCAGCGAGTGATATTGATAATAATTTTCATTCATAGTCAGAAAGGTGTTTCGAGGTATATTGGTACTGTGGTTTGACGTAGGGATTGAATAATAATAATAATAGAAGATTTCTGGGTGAACAATAGGAAAGTGAACAGCGAAAACGATTTTTATTTCAGAGTAATAGACCTGTGTTTTTAAAACATCATAATATTTATATGTAAGTATTATTAAAATTTTGAAAAGGTATTTCATATGTGCGGAATTTCATTAATTCATTTTTATCAATAATGCTATTATGAAATATTCCAAGTCTTTCAAAGGTAACGGATTTTTCTATTTCATTTAAAAGTTGTAAAATAACGTTTAAGCTCAAATTTAACTCATCCAGTATATTTCTTGTCTGCGAATAGTCAGTGAAATCGAATAGAAATTTATTTAAAGATGTGCGTATATTTTCTATACCCAGAAAAATAGTTTCTTGATTATTCCTGATAAGAGAGATTACAGATTACCAGGGGCGTAACAGGGGCCCCCGCAACATGAAGCTTGCGGGAGGGGGGCAATCAATCAGGGTCCCAATCAATCAGGGGCCCCAATCAATCAGGGGCCCCATCTTGTCGTCTGATATTATGTAAAAATCTGTTATATATTATTTTACGTGTGTATATATCCTTTCCGGTCTCTCGAACTTTTATGGCGACAATAAACTATAATGCTTTGTACGTGACCAATGAAAGATTTGAGAATTACAATTTGCCGAATTTTAGAACAGTATTTCTAAATCTAGAAATGGGTTTCCTCTTTAATCTTTACCTACGTTTAGTATTTCGATACATACAATTATTTAGAGATTCATACAATATGTCAGGGGCCCCATCTTTCGTCTTATATGTAAAAATGTGTTGTTATATTATTCGCATACATACGTTTTTTAAGCAGTACAGTATTGAAAATGAAGTTGCCCATCCGAATTAATAAAACTGTAGATATATTCGCTGATAGTAGTGCACGAAGAAAGTTATTCTTCTCATAGAATAATACTATGTACTAATGTAACCATTTAGTAATTTTTGTTCTATTTTATTCTATACCAATAAAGATGAAAAATGTAAGTCGTCATAAACAATGCATGAATACACCAATAGTTCAGTAAATCACAGTTTTGGACTCAAATTATCACCGTCACCACGGAGGTATTTGCTTGACAATTTGGATTTAGGTTCTAGTTACACTCCACTTCAAAGTTGGTCTTATGCCGTTGGTTGCTTTTACTTCGGGGGTGACACAAGTTCTTGAAGTCAAAAACATACGTTTAAAATAAGTCCGTAAATGTATAAATTGACTAATTATAAGCAACTTTTATTCTATGGAGTTTCTTTATCTATGTTAATACATTTAAAGTCATTTACGAGCGAAAATGTTTATTTTTCAACGAAAAAAATCACGTTTTCAGACTGGTTTTTCCTAGATAACTCAAAAATAAGTATTTTATTGAATTAAATATTAGATATCGAAAAATAGTTTTAGCAAAAATGTAGCATATAAGATACAAAAAAATGGTGTACTTATTTATGAAGTCTATCGACACAGTAAAAGCACAGTTGAAGCTCATGAAAAATGATTCTTATTTGTCCAATTCCAACTCGAATATTTCAACCTGAAATAATCAAAAAATTAAGCACTGTTCGGGAAAAACTCATTAAAACTTTTTTAAATCTTACAAAAAAAGCTTTATTATTATTTTTTATAAAAGTTTCTAGCACCAAAACTATACGAGTTACGCTCAAAATAAAGTTGGTCCCTTTTTGGTAAAAAAAAATCGTGAAAATCTCCCCCTATTTCTCACCCCAAATAAAATTTATCGTTAGCGCTTTACCATTTACTCTAAATATTTATTGTTTATATATATGATCTGTAAGTTTGACCGTTTCAAAGTTCTAATTTTTGAAAAAATTTGAATTTATAGTAAAAAAAATTTTTTATTTTGGAAAAATGCCCTTTTTCAAAATGACTTATAAAGTATTAGTGATACGAAAAATCTCAAAGAGTAAAGAAATATGGGTTTTGCTTTTATAAATATGTTGGCATTATTCTTTAAGACAAACATTGGTTAAGATATGGCTGTTTAAAATTTGCATATACTCGTGATTAGTGACTTGTTCAAGCTCGTTCAACTAGAACCCTTTCAAAAATAAGCACTTTGAACCTGTGAAACTTAAAGGTCATATAAAAAAGTTAAGTAATTTGTAAATCCATAATGATTAGTTTCATTTGGGGTGCTAAATAGGGGGAGATTTTCACAATTCTTTTACCAAAAAATGAGATTACCAGTATTTTGAGGGTAACTGGCTTAGGTTTGATGCTAGAAACTTTTGTAAAAAATAAAAATTAAGTTTTTTAAACACTTTAAAAAAGTTCTAATGAGATTTCGACGAAAAGTATTTCAGTTTTTGATTATTTCACGTTAAAATATTCGATTTGGAATTTGACGTATAAGAAAAACTTTTCATTAGCTACAACTTTTTTTACTGGGTAGATAAACTTCATTTTTGTTTCATTTTTCATAACGATTGCATAAACATTTTCATAAACATTTTTGCTAACGATATTCTTTTAGATCAAATACTTACTCTTTGAACTATTTGCGAAAAATCGCCTAAAAACGTCTTTTGAAACCAGCTTTCAGAACTAACAACAACTTAAGCAAATATATTAAGAACAATAAGAGCCGAAAGAGAAAACAACTACAGAGTGGTGTCTACAAACTAACTTGTGGTGACTGTCCGAAAACTTACATCGGTCAAACTGACAGAACCTTTGATAAACGGATAGCAGAACACAAAAGGGCTTTCAACAATAGAAAAACAGACACTTCTACATACGCACTTCACCTTCTAGATCATAATCATTCTTTTAATGAAGAGTTTCAAATTCTGCATATTCAAAATAAAGGCCTTAAGCTATCTTTATTAGAATCTATGGAAATTAATAAATTAAAAAATACAAATATAATTCTGAATGACCAACTCGAGACAAAAAGCTCCCCACTCATTAACCTCTTCAGTTAAAGACTTTAAAAAGGCAAACACATAGTATAGTAAACTAAATCACTTGAGAAAGGCACTTTGTCGAAACAGCTGTAGTCACATAGTTATAATAAATTTTGTGGAAGTATAGAAAACAAACGTTTTCAGTGTTTTATTGTTAGATAGAATGAACTTCCATAAGTAACGGTCGAATCCATCTACTTTTAAAGGTTTTTACCCTTTGTATTTTTGGGAGGTTCAGCATGTTAGGCTTGTAACACTGATGATGCCCTTTTTGGGGAGCGAAAACGTTATTTTGTGATATTTGTAGTCTTGTTAAGGATTTTTTTTTAAATAAATATGCCTTTTACTATGAAAAATATATTTTGCCTTAAATTTACTTATTCTCCTAATATAGATAATTACTTACCTAATTTACTTACCCAATATGTCCATCTGTGGCAGCCATTTACCAGTTCTTATATTTGAAGGCAGTCCCTCAACATCACTTTCCAACTTCCACAAAACTTTCTGTTTTAAACTTCCAAATACTTTTATTAATACATTCATCTTATCCTTTGGTAAATCTTTGCTTTTTAAATTTGAACCCATACTGAAGAATATGACACCTTCCTTGGCACTATCCAAGAACGCTTGAAGATCTTCTGGTAGTTTTTTTGGAGGCTTAACGTGGAAACCTCCAATGGATATAACGTTGGGCACTAAAGGTACAGCTTGCCACATTGTTTCATGAGAGTTTACTAGTACCAATGAAACGTTTTTGGTCAAGTCATATACACTGGGAGAATCGGGAAAATATTTGTGAATTAGTTTGTCCTGTGTGGGTAAAAACAAGAAATGGTTCATAATTTCTTCAACAGTATATAGAATGGTATTATAAATCCTGTCTTGCAGGCACATTGGTCTTCTAAAGGTTGATATTAACTGAGGAGTATAGGATATTATTGTTGGATTCCCTACCAATCTGTTTACAAAATTGAAAGAACCTAAAATAACAATGTATATTAAACATAAACATCTGTAATATAGAAAACAGACAGATTTTGCTCTGTGGAGAAGAAGACAGCTAATAGATATTAACCAAGAGGTTAAAGGATAAGAGTTTAAATGATCAAGATTTAGCAAAACTCTTTAACAGTAGAGTGCTGACAGAGTTGAGGAGAATACAGCAAAGTTGTGGAAGAGACGGAGGAAGAAGTACTAGTAAATATACTCAACCCAACTTATATGTAATCATCATGTATTTAAAATCTGCAGCTTTTGGAAGCTATAGGTGTAAGTAATTCAATTGAAACAATAAGAAGAATAGTTGCCGTGTCCAAGGACTATATAGCAGGACAAATTTATGTAATCTCGAGTTAACCAGGCAGCACAAGATTGATCACGTAAATTGGTGCCTTCAACACCAAAACTGGAACATTGGAAATTGGAAAAGCGTGCTATTTTCAAACGAAAGTAGAAAATGTAAAATCAGATGATTAACAAATTCGTGTACTTAGAGGCCGAGGAAGACAAGCAGGAACGGAAACTGGCAGATTTGTTCACATATCGCACCCTCAGTAATATAGAGGCACAATTCAAAAAAGCAGATTGTTGGGAAATCTAGTTTAAAGATTCTAGTTTCCAATATTACAGCTATTTTTTCAAATAACTTGCTTATTATTTAAGTTATAAATGTGAAATTTGGCAGATTTCTTACTTGATAATTAGACAGTAAATAGCCGTGATAAAATAGTTATTTTCCTAACAAGTGCAGAAAGTCATACTTTTCCGCACGTGACTGCAGTTTGCCGAACGATGCGAAGCGGGAGTTCGGCAAGCAGTCGAGTGCGGAAAAAAGACTTTCTGCAAGCGTTAGGAACAATATTTTTTCTACGAGTCTTTAAAAAATGACCAAATCTTAATCAATTAATTTAATTAATATGACTATTTCACTCGACTGTTTTTAACTGATAAAACGTCATAGCAACGCATCGTTTCCTACTGACAAAACTCCTTAGCGACGTGATTTCTCAGCGACAAAATTATGACAGGTCCGTCACGAAAGTGTTTGGTAATAACAAATAAATAAAGATTATATTTCGTTGATATGGTGAATTAATTGTCTCGTGAAATAGTCTTGTCGAATATCATTCGAGAGAAAATTATTTACCGGCAAAATTTCCTCCTGGTTTCATTCAAGTTCGTTGCCTTTTGGTAATTTTCGCTTATGAAATTTTGACAAAATCACTCGACTGACGTCTCGTGATTTAAGTCAAAATTTAATTCGCGAAAATTGCCAGGCAACAAACTTTTATACCAGTCGAAAATATTGCCGGCAAAATTTTCTCTCTTGTGATATTATATACGAAAATACATACACAAATTAATTCTTTGACAAGGTTGTCACAACCAAAGTTTCAGCATAATTGGTTAGCGTGACGACGATCTTGGTTTCCATGACGACGATTCAAAACCACTGTTATTGTCTACTGATTTGACTTTCGAATATTATGTCAAAATTATTTTATTTCATCGAATTCTCAGTAGTAATTGCACAAGAGCTCTGAAATTATTGAATTTTTCCCGAGTGACACTTTGACAGTTTTAATTTATTATGTCAAATTAATTATTTTAATTTAAATTATGTCAAAGTGTCACGAGAGCAAAAATTCTATATTAATTTTAGAGGTCGAGTGCAACTTGTTGCGATTATTTCATGAATAAAACTGTTCAAAACCAAAATTTTATTGTAATTTATTTTTGTAAGTACCATTAAACACACAGTTTTTATAAATATTTGACGATTGAAAGTAATCACTTTTATAATTTTTAAAACATTAATTTCATTAATGTCACTGAATGTATTTTGTCGTAGCAACGAAGGGCATCTGACGTAATATACTTAACGACGGGAGATTATCAAAAATTATCGATTTAATTCAGATTTCTGTAGCTTTCTATTGGTCAGAATCTCCTATGAATGAAATAATCGCGTTAATTTCATTAAAACATGAACACAGTAAGATATATTTGAAATAAATTAGTAAATAATATCTAAATATTAGTTTATTGCATGTATTATAATTACTTTAAGGCCGTATTGACATATCTAAATTAACACGCGTGCGGAAAAGTAAAACTTTCTAAACAAAAATGCGTGCGCGAAAGTAGACATTTTTGCACGCTCGTAGAAAAAATAATAATATAAATGAATTACATTAATTACATGTAATGAAAAATATACTTTCAAGTTAGTCCCATATATTACAAAAAAATATAACAGAAATAAGGAACTGTTTAAGTTTGATCCCTTATATTATGAATGCTCTGTCACTGTTTATGAAAAATAGCGATTCATTATAAATTACACCCATTTATTTATTATATTTTGTATAATATAACGGCTTAACTAAAAACTGTTCTTTATAATACAAAATGTTAAAACACAAACTCACCAGGATATTCGTCATGGAAAGACATGTTACCGATTCGTCATGGAAAGACATGAAACAAGAGGCGGTCAGGAGAGTAAGAGAGAGGCACAAATATAGTTACTGAACCATTTAATGTTCTTTTTATCTCTGTCAGCGCTAACCGGTAGAGAATTTCATTTTGTGCCCATATTATCATTTAAAATCACAGTTTACACAAATTTTGAGTTAGGCCCTTATATTACTGAGGATGCGATATATAAAAGAGGTCATGTTCTGGGGAGGAATTATGATAGGTAAAAAATCCTTTAAGTTTCATTCAACCAACTTTAATGGCTCGCAGGTATGTTGATTTGGTTCTATAACCTGTAATTAGACTCTGAAGAGATGTAATCAGTGGCGGCGCCTGGTGTAAAATATTGGGGGTGCACACATAATGTTAACATATAAAAAGACCTTGAGACTCTATTTCCGTAGGTAAAGGTTTTTGAGTGTCTTCAAATTGTAAAAATCAAAGGACCTTATTAAAAATTACAATAAATAATATATTTTATTGACGTAAAATTATAATTTAGTGTTTAAATGTTACAAGCAAGTTTTGTAACGAAAGTCCGTCGCCTGTTATTTTTTAGATAAATTATTCACAAACAAATTCAGTAAAATTTGGAATTCCTTGAATCATTTTTTTTATTAAAAACATTGCGAGTGCTGTTAATCGATCCTGGCCCATAGCTATTCTAATGCTGGCCACTCACTTACGGATATCGAAGAGGCCGAGCGACTGACAGGCGGTTAATTGAAGCCAAAATCACCACATACACGCAGTTTTCGTAAGGGCGTTGGCACGCTCGATCACAAAACTGCATGTGTGTGGCGTCCCAACTGCAGTTCATTAACTTAACTACTCAAATAAGGGCCTTCAGTCCTAGCCTGCGTGCCATGGCCTCTTCGATATCCGTAAGTGAGTGACCAGCATTAGGAAAGTTTTGATACGTTTCAATGCAGAGAGACATCGTTATGTTTCTGCAGTTGTCACTGGCATCGTAACAAGTACATAATTGGAGAATTCCAATCTGAAATTCTAACTGGATAGTTAAAATCGTATCTTCTATTTTATTCATTATGCTTCCTCTTCTCCAAATATGTGCACCTACACAATTTGTAAGTTTTTACACAAATCTCCATTTTAAATAATCATTTATTATCCCGACGTTTGCACTTTGGTACATTCTTAATTAACAATTTTGGTTTCGGCATTTTTAATTTTTCTTCTAAATATAATGAAGTAAATTTAATTGATTTTAAATATTCCACGCTAACATTTACGTCCACAAATCCTTCAATTCTTAATATAGTTCCGAAATTCGAACTTCATGAAAGCAAAATTTAAACATACGTGTGCCGTGCACGTTGAAAACACCAAAGATCATGCCATAAGATCACATCCAACTTGTGATCCTGTGGCCATCTAAACTTGTGGGCTATAGCGGGTAGCGGGGTGGGTGGTGAGTTGTATTTCGTCGTATGAAAAGTCATTGGTATAGGAACCACTGTGAGAGCGGTGAACGCGGGGTTCTGTCTAAGGCCTCGCATCCGTGAACTTTCTCCTTTGAAATAGAATAAAAATAATTAAATGTTACCTATTAGCTACTTATAAACTCCTTGGATCTGTTATTTCGAATTTCAATTACTGTATAGTTAGATTAAAATGTTATTTATAGAATGATAAATATTACATATATGAATGTTGGTGTGAAAATAATTTTGGGGGTTTACGTGCACATGTGCACTTATGGAGAAACCGCCACTGGATGTAATTAAAGAAAATTAAATTTAGCTTTAATTCGCTTAAAATAATAAAAAATATCAGGTGATCCCATACAAGTTTGGTTGTGTGTAGAACTGGTAAATGGCCTACTAGGGACAAAGAATATGGGTGGTGAAACGATGAAGTGCAAAAGAAGCTTGGGAGAAGAAAAAGACTAAACCAATAAAATCTTATAACAGGTCTAAAAGAGAGGCCGATAAAGACACATACAAGATAGCAAAGGAGGGAAGTAAATTGTGCTATAGCTACTGCTAAGAAAAATCGTCTGCAAAGCTTTATGGATAGTTGCAAACACTCTTCTTTTTCTTCTTCCTCTTTTTCTTCCTTTTGGCATGAAAGATCATGCTAGTAGGCTCATCAACACCGAGAAGACTAAGTATCTAGTAATTTCCAAAGAATCGATAAGATGCAAATTGGACATTGACTCCAAAACTGTGGAACAGTTGAATCAGTTCAAATATCTTGGTGCGGAAATAACAAGTTATGGAAACCTCTCAAAAGAGGTTAGACAACAAACAATGAAAGCTGCTAGAATCTCAGGGTGCCTGAAAGAAATCGCATGGAATAATAAATATCTAAATACTGAAAGCAAAGTCAACATAATATATAAAACAACAATAAGACGTATTATAACATATGCGACAGAAACAAGACCAGACACAAATAGAACGTTACAAATGATGAGAACAGTTGAAATAAGAACACTAAACTAAGAAGTATACAAGGCAAAGCTCTACGTGACAGAATAAGAAGTGAGGACATCAGACAAAATTGTGGAATATAAGACATATAAAGTTGGATCAGACAGAAAACAAAATACTGGAACAGACATAAAAAGAATGGAGGACAGCAGACTCGTTTTTAAAAGCACAAACATGAATAACCCAGTAGGTAAAAGATTACAGGGTAGACCCCCAAAACGATGGGGAGAATGCTGGACCTCGTCGTCCGGGGAAGACTTGATGGTAATGAAGAGGAAACACTCGATGGTATGAAAAGATTATTCAGCATTGCTACACCAAGGAAAAAGTCATCAAAAGACTTGACTCACTTGCGATAGATTAAGACTGCGGACTAAAGAGTGTGAAAAAATGAAACATTAGATCGAGAAATTGATTACATGATACACGTCACTGGTTAGTGGTTGGTTTAACTCGAATCGAATGAGCGGAGTACTTTGTGATCGAAAAAATGGAGAAGGACTAGAAAAGGAATTCAATTATTACATACACTTACCAAATGAATTGTATGCTATTAGATGAGATTTAAATATGTATGCTAGTGCTTTCAGGGCATCGTTAGAAAATTGTTCAATAATTATCGCATCAAATGTCTCTTTATCTTGTATAAGTTTGTTTACACCTGGATCTTTAAATACTTTCTCGGTAATACCATACATATAGTCTTCAAATACAGCCTCTTGGAATACATTGTTAAAGTCCTGCAAGTCGAATAAATTGATAGCTTCATCTAGAACAAAAAGATTAATCTATAATTTGTCAGTAAATTAGTAGAAAGAGCAATGGAAAGAGCAATGTTAGGTATACGACTGTTAGATAAAAAGAAAAACGACTGGGTAAGATCATAAACAAAAGTCGAGGACATAACAACAAAAGTTGCCAAACTTAAATGGAGCTTCGCAGGCCACACTGCTAGACAAAAAGACCAACGTTGGAATGCAACAATACAACATTGGAGACCTTACCAAAGTAAACGACCGAGAGGAGGACCACAGATGAGGTGGGCTGATGATATTAAAAGAGTAGTCGGAACAAATTGGAAATATGTTGCTCAAGATAGAGACCGATGGAAGGAGTTGGGAGAGGCCTATGTCCAAACGTGGACGATAGAAGGCTAAGAAGAAGAAGAAGAAGAAACTAGTAGTATTGATAAAACGTCAATCTTCTTCTTCACCTGCCATATGAGAATTTGCAGACGTTGGCGACCACCATTGCGACGGCTTCTCGATCTTCTTTAACATGAAATAATAATTATCCTGAATTTAGTACCTAAGTCCATTCACGAATGTTTTTTAACCAAGAAACTTGTTTTCTTCCTATACTTCTACGGCCTTTTATTTTGCCTTTTCGTTAAGGATCAGTTGTATTCTATATCGATTTCCCCTCACTATATGTCCCAGTGTATGAACTGAATTATGTATTTAAATCGGACTTACCCATAAGCGCCACACATAGTGGAAGCGGTTTCCGCTTACGGGCAAACCGCGCGAATCTGAGCGGTTGTCGCGCGCGGGAATGGTAACACAGTGAAGATGGGTAAAAGCGAGAGAAATAGTTCAAATTTGTCAGTTGCGTCTATAACTTATAGCAAAATTTAGTCTCCTAATGACGATATGATTGGTTTTGATTCTGTTTTGACTAAACTGAAAAGAAAAAAAGATGGTATTCGCGAACTCAATCGACTATAGGTGGCAGTGCAGTTGCATGAAAATGGCCGGTGTAATTGGGATATCGTATTTTTCTATAATTAATATTGTTATTGATGTAACTAATTAATATAAATAAATTATTTATTAAATAAACATATCCGACAAACTTTCAAACGACATTCATACATCGGTTAACGGATGATTGGTTTATATTTTCATCCCAATTCCTCTAGTTCCAAATAAGCGGCAGCACCCTCGCTTGAGCTCGCGAATACATTTTCTTAATCGCGAAAAAATAATTTATGGAGAATATCATCATCTACATATTTCAAAACTTAAAATAAGATAATGAAAGAAAGTGAAATATCGTTCTCCCTCGTGTCCCAAATAGGGGATCTTTCAAAAACGGCAGCAATTAATGCCTCCTTACTCACTGTACAAACATTAAAACATTAAAACCGCGCGGAAAAAACTAAATTATCATTCGAGTAAAAGCGGTCAGGCGGGTTAAAGCGGTTGGCCCGCGCGAACCTTTTTTTTTGGATTGAGGTGGAACGCTCTTAGCAGACTAGGGAAGGTGTCCCTAGTACTGTTGGACTCGGACAGGAGAGGAGAACACGCTAGGGCCCACAGACCAGAGTATGGTCCATGCGTCCCGCGTGCCCCCATGACCGGCCGCCTACCAACTAAAACCACCCCCTCTTCCGACCCGGAATATCCCTGGACGTGTTTTTTAGAGAACGATACATGGGGGTATTCCGCGCTCTCTAGGATGTAAGTTAGAAATAAGCGAACCCGCATATTTATTTAGGCCCGCGCGAACCTGCTTTGACTATGTTCGTGTAGATTTAAAGACGTGCATTCATTTTCAAAACGTTTAAAAGCGGGTCCGCGCGGTTTGACCGTAAGCGGAAACCGCTTCCACTATGTTCGCCGACATATTATCCCTGAAACGGAAAATCTTTGACCACTGTGTATTGCCGGTACTCACTTATGTAGCCAAAACATTAACACTCACAAAAAAGGTAGTGAACAAGATTCGCGTAACTTAAAGGGCTATAGAGCACCAGATGTTGGGTGTCTTCCTGAGAGACCGAATCCCAAACGAAGAAATACGCCGTAGAACAAAAACAACAGACGCCGTCGAAAAAATCACGTCGCTAAAGTGGAATCAAGTTTTCAAGAACTACAAACCATGCTAACCGAACTAGCAAATGAATCCGAACAAATAGGTCTAAAAATGAATTTTGCCAAAACAAAAACCATGACAAACACACAAGACACTAGAAACGTAATACTAAACGACACCACAATAGAAGCGGTTAATGACTATATATATTTGGGACAGATGATAAAAATAAATAAGGAAAACCAAACAGCGGAGGTAAAAAGGAGGGTCAGATTGGCCTGGGCAGGATTTGGAAAATTAAAATGGGTCCTAAAGAATAAAAAATACAACAATACTTAAAAACAAGAGTGTTTGACTGCCCAATTCTCACATACGCATGCCAAACATGGACCTTGACAAAGGCAAACATGGATAAAATAATGAAGACACAAAGAGCCATGGAGAGAGCAACGTTAGGAGTAAAATTGACAGACAAAAATCAAAACAACTGGGTCAGAAATAGAACAAAAGTCAAAGACGCAGGCCAACATATAGCCAGGCTAAAATGGAGCTTCGCAGGTTATAACGCTAGACAAACGGACAATAGGTGGAATAGCACGATACAACAATGGAGACCATGGACAGGAAAGAGAGCAAGAGGACGATCCCAGATGAGATGGGGAGACGACATTAAAAAGATAGGAGGAACGCACTGGAAACAGAAAGCATTAAACAGAAGCGAATGGAGGAAACTGGGGGAAGCCTATGTTCAAAATTGGACGAATTAAAGGGCAAAAGAAGAAGAAGAAAGAAGAAAGTGGAATTGGGTAGGAGACGTGATCAGGTTGTCAGACAACCGATGGACAAAACGTATTGTCGAGTCGAGTGGAGGCTACGAGAAGAAGCACTACGGAGCAGAGGACGCCCACCAACCAGATGGGCCGACCATCTGAAGCATGTTCTGCATCTGAGGGAGACCTATGTCCAGCAGTGGATGCATACGGGTTGATGATGACGATATGTCCCAGATAAGACATTTTCCAGTGTTTACCAGTCTTTAGCAGTGCTCTATCTTTGTTGACTCTTCTTAGTACTGCCTCATTAATTTTTCTTACTGTAGAGGGTATCTTCAGCATCCGTCTATGAATTCACATTTCCAATGCTTTAATTCTGTTCAGGGACGATATATGTAGTGTGCACACTTCTGCACCATACAAAAGTAGAGACCAAACATAGGACTTAACTATTGTTAAGATTGTTGGGTGAAAAAAATCGGAAAAATCGAGTTTTTTTGACTAAATTGTTAATAATTAATAAACAGCTCCGAACTCTTGGCAGGCAACAGGTAGGCTTTCCTCCTATAGGTTAAGAATAACTTAAAAACTTGTTAGATACCTGGATTATTCAGAGTCCCAAACAAAGTCTTTTTTTGATTATTTCCCTGGAGTATTGTGTCCAAAAATTGATAGATGGTGAGAAAAAAAAAATGGAGATAAAAAGTGAGTGTATTGAGTGAAAAGTAGATATTGTATCAAAACACTTAATATGTCATTATCATGAGATTTTTTGTTTTCTTCTTCTTGTAGTTTCATGGCCTCCACCTCTTAGGTACTTGGCCAGTCCTCGTATTTATACTAACTGGAAGGGAATCCTCTTTTCAAAGGGTCTGGATTTTTCCATATTCCCTTCTTTGTATTCACTGTGATATGATTTTCAAATAACTATTTTTATTTTATATTTTAATTTGAAATATTGTTAAAAATTGATTGATCTTTCTTAAAGTTTGGTCATTAATATTATGTAGGAGATTTTGTATTGAAATGGGGGTTGGACTTCCTATATTAACAAGTTCCTGATACAGGTCAAATTGATTTGTTTTGTTAATTGGGCATTCAAGTAACATATGAGTTATACTTCCTATTTGTCCACATTCACAAAAAGGAGTATCACTACAATTAATTTTAAACAAATGGTCTGGTGTGTGACAATGGCCCGTTCGCATTCTAATAATTGATGTCAAGTGCTTTCGATCCACAAATGTGAATTTGTGGAACCAAGGGTTTATAGAAAAATCACTTTGGCATTGTTGATACCATTTCCCTTTAGTTTTAAACTGCTTTATCCATTTAACTTTAAACTCATTTACAATTTTTTGTTTAATAAAAGGCAAAAAGTCAAATTTATCTGTTTTAATGTCTGCAGGAACATTTAAAGTCTTGCTTATATTTGCCAATTTATCAGCCTCTGTATTCCTCTTTACTCCAGTATGGCCTGGAATCAAAGCTAAGATTATATTAAATCCTGCTTCCATTGACTCAATAATGAGTCTTTTAGTTAGGTTTACAATATGGTTGTTTGTCCCCCAGGTGGTGTTATGTAATTTTTGCATCTGAAAAAATTATTGCTTCTTTAATATTTTTTTCTATACAAACAGATACTGCCTTGTTAATTGCAATAATTTCTGCAGTGCATATTTGAGTGTGCTCATGTAATCTGGATGCATAGTTATAATTGATTGAAGGTATGTGTACCCCAAAACCTACTGTCCTCGACTCGGGATCTAAAGAACCATCCGTAAATACCCATGTATAATTTCCATAAGAAGCTGAAAATTCATTAAGAAATTCCTGATGAGTATAGGTTTCCATTTTTTTGTGGGTTGAGAAAATTGTTTGAAATGTTCCCGTAAGATAATTCAGTTCGATCTGAAAGCAGGATTTAATGTTCTCTTTATATAGATAAATAAAGTATTTGTCAAAATTATTTTTGATTTCAATCAGATATGGTGGCTCTTGTGATTTCCAAATTCCTATTTTATAATTTACTTTGGTTCCCAACTCTGACAGGATGTCGTTTAGTGGATTTTTCAGATCAGCTAGGATTTTCAGATAGAACTTAGAGCAAAGTATTTTTCTTCTTGCATCTAATGAAATTTCTCCACTTTCTGCTAACAAAACATTATCTCATACAGCCCGTGATGATTCGTAAAGCTTTAAACTGAATTTTACCTAATATTAAGAGTGGGGACTTACTACAGGGTTTTAATATTGCACATGAATAATCCAAATGGGGTCTTACGATTCCTTTATAAATTAATGAGAGTATATGGGGGTTTGCTCCCCACCAGGTTCCACATATTGCCCTCATTATATTCAAACCTTTTTGAGCTTGTGTTTCGATACGTTTAATATTTTCAATCCAGTTAAGTCGATTATTGAATATTATCCCTAAATATTTAATTGATTCTCTAATAGGAATTATCTCTCCCTCTATTTTTAACGGAATAATATTGGTGATGTTTTTCTTTTTGTTAAAGATTACTGCAGAGGATTTACCATGGGACAAGGGTAGTTTATTTTCTGTTAACCATTGAGTTATGTGAGTAAGACATATATTAGTTAATCTTATAAGACTATTTATATCTTCACCAACTGTTATGAGGGCTAGATCATCTGCATATTGAATTAGCCTGAAATTAGATGGAATAATGTCATGTAGCGCTTTGGTATATATGTTGAATAGTAGTGGGCTCAGGGGCGATCCCTGAACCAGCCCTTTATCAGTGATGTTGGGTCCAATTATTTGGTATTCCCTATCTCGGATATAGATATTTCTGTTATTTAAGAATTCAAAAATTAGGTTATTATATGTATATGGTATTTTTAAATCCACCATTTTTCTACATAAAAGGTAAATATCTATATTATCATAAGCAGCTTTTAGATCAAGGAAGACCGTTAAAACCGCTTTCCTCTCAGTAAAAGCATTAAGTACTATGTGGGAAAGCGCTACATGAGCATTACTACATCCAGTTTCTTTGCGAAAGCCCAGCTGGTAGCTAGGTAAAACACTATTATGCTCTACGAACCATTCTATTCTATTTTTAATTATGTTTTCTAGAATTTTACCTACACATGACGTTAAGGCAATTGGTCGGTAACTTTCTGGACTGTTTGGACATTTATTAGATTTTAGGAAAGGTAAAATTAGTGTTTGTTTCCACTGCCATGGTATCTCACTTGTTTTTAATATATTATTGAAAATTTTTATCAAATGGGATTCTGCTATTGTGGGTATGTTTTTTAACATAGAATAAGATACCTTATCCATACCAGTGGCCTTATCTGTTTTTGAGTATATTATATTAGTATACTCAGTGTAGGTTATTTGCTCAACAGCTTCATTGCTAGGGCTCAGAAGTTTAAACCAGGGATCTACATTGCATGAAGTTAAATTATTTAGAATTAATTTTTATTGAGGTTTCGTTATTGGGAAAAGTTACATGGCTATTAGAAAATGAGTTTTAAATTTTTTAATTGTGTTCCAAATTTTTTTAACTGGAGTTTCCCTCGTAAGTGATCCACAAAATCGTCTAAAACTAGACTTTTTTTTTTAATTTGTAATTGTTTTTTAACGAAAGCTTTAATTCTATTACAGTTTATGTAATTTTCCACGGTTTGATTATCTACATATGTTTTGATTGCTTTTCGTCTATTTTTTATTAACTCATCGCATTTGTTGTCCCACCATGGTGCCCCCTTAGTTTTATTTCTAACTGTTATGTAAGGGATATTATCTTCTCCACTAGAGTTGACAATATTATGCCATTCATTATAATCCACGCCATGTCGATCAGACAGCTTAGTTTCTATAGTGCCCATGTATTTTCGCCAATTTGCTTTTTTGAAGTTTCTTCTGGTACCTAATGTGCTGCCTCCATTTGAGGATTGTGTTTGGTTAATTTCACATATAGTTGGGAAATGGTCACTTTGTCCAGTGTCTGGGTGTACCCACCAATGACACTTAGATGCTAAATCTTGAGTTACTATGGTAAGATCAACTGCTGATGGATTCTGCCCTGGTTGTACCATTCTGGTGGAGGTACCATCATTCATTATATTATAACTAATTGTTCTTCATCAACGAATTCCATTATTATTTTTCCATTATGGTTGTTACCAGCACATCCCCATACCTGATCATGTGCATTTAAGTCTCCCATGATTATATAAGGTTTGTGAAAATCTTTTTTAATTTTATTCCATGTTGATTGTTTTATTTGCTGACCTGAAGGGTTGTAGATATTAATTATATTTAGGTCAAATTTTGGTAAGTTTATACCTATCACCTGCATATTTGATGTTCTGTCAGAGTTGCTCACTCGTATACTAGTGTGTTCAAAACTATCTTTAATTAGGATCATAATGCCACCATATCCATCATATATATCTTCCTGTATATAAAATAGTTTTTTATATTAAATATATACGTGTTATTTGTCCATGTTTCATTTAATAAGATTACATCTGGTTTAAGTTCTTTAATAAAGGTTTTTAAATTATCAAAATTTGGTTTAATACTTCTAATGCTCCACTGCATGAGAGTGAGACAGCCTTGCATTTGGAATTTTTTATTTCTATTTTGATCCATAAAATGATGTGGGTGATGAGTTAATATCTAAATAGCCTGTGTCAAACGTATGTGAGCCTGTGCTTTTAAAATTACAAATTTGTGCAATAAAATTGAGAACATGTTCTCTGTCTAAATTATTTAATTTACTAGCCATATTCATAATATCTTGAAGGGACTGAGAGCTTTCTCTGAAAACGTTTTCAGAGGTTTGTTTATTGGTTTTATTAATATTTGGGGAATTTGGGGTACTGTATGCCATGGAGGAAGTGGATGGCAACCTACCATTGGGGTTTAATATATTTTCGTTGTGTAGATCTTTATCATATGTCCCATTATCTTGTGCTCGCCTTTTATTTCCTTTAAGTGTGACACTATAAGTGCTGGATTTTTGTTGATTACTGACGTGTGTCGTTCGTCTAGAGTTTAATGGGATACTTTGTGGTTCCAGGTTTTTAGTGCCTTGAAAGGCAGGGAAATCACTCGGATGGTTAATGAAATTATTGTTTTTTGTTTTTGGAATTTTTTCAGAAGCCTCAAAAAAAGATAGATTTTCTAAAGACATCATCTCTAATTTTTTTTGTCTCGTAAATTCGGGACATTGATGGCTTGTGCTATTATGCTCAATACTATTACAGTGAACACATTTCATAACACACGTTTCATTTGGTTCATGTATTTTAGTACAGTTAATGCATTTACTATTTTTTGTTTTGCACAGATTTTTGGTGTGTCCGTAATTTAAGCAGTTATAACACTGTATAACTGGCATTATATATGGCAAGACTCTATGTTCTATACCGCAGATCAATACTCCCCTCGGTAAAGTAGTCCCTGTAAAGGTATAACAAACAGTTCCAGTTGGGAGAAGTGTAACTACCTCCTCACTTTGGCTGCCCTGTTGAGATATCTCATCCATTTTTTGCTTAATTCTTCTATTAAAACGTTTGACATGAATAGTTTTACAATTTTTTGTATTGGGTTCTGAGTATTTCAACAGGGTATCCTCTGTGAAACCTCTATTGATGAATTTCACAATACCTTTACAGGTTACATTCTTATTAGGGATGAACAAGTCATATCCTTTATCTTTTAACGTATTTGAGTCCAAAAAATCATTTGCCGCTTTTCTGTTTTTAAATTCCACTCTGATTTTATTTATCCCCTTTTTATGAGTTTTAAAGATTTCATTTAATTTTAGATCATAGATTTCTCTAGCTATGGTCAAATAGTTATATTTCCCGATATTTAAATTTTCATTATTGGATTCTATATAGACTTCAAACGGACCTTTATCATAAATATCATATCTACATGGGATGTTATTTAAATTTATACTTTCTTTTTTATCATTCACAAGTATTTGTTTTTTGTTATTTCTTAAATTATTATTACTTAGATTGCCTATATAACTCGTATCTGTAGTCATTGGAACATCAAAGTTATCATTTTTTCCGACTAAATTTAAATCTGGGGGCTTATCACCCCCAGACGTGTCCCCCATTTTTAAAACTAGTTTGCTTTATTTATTTAATTTTTTTTTATAATTATTTTATTAAAGTGTTTTAATTTAGGCTATTAAAATTATAATTTATAAAGGATTTTATTAAAATACCTGACTTTCAAAAGCTGGCAGCAATTCAAATTCTGACACCACTACCTTGTCAAAAAATCAATCAAATTTTAAATTCCAAATTATTAGTTATTTTTATCCAAATTTTCTCAGAATTAACTTCGGAATATAGTTCTTGCAACTACGTGACAAAAATTATTGCAGTACTACTTTTTCTGTCTCAACGAAACGGCTTTTTCAGAGAACTCTGATATAAAAGTATTTCATTCAACTTTGACAGTTTTCGTATCGTTATTTTCAGTTTATTACGACAGTTTGTTGACCTGTTTTTTGTTTTCCTCACAATTTACAATGACATTACTAGAGAGGCTAGCATGTGACTGCAAGACTAATCACATGCTATTATTTTTTGTCTAGTATGATTTTATTAATTCTCAAGTAGTACATTCTTTCACGGTTTTTGCTCTAAATTTTAAAGAACCGCTTGGATTGACATGAAATTTGGCATAATTATAGCTTATATGTAAAAGAAAAAACGTGATATTGTGCCGATGTGTGGTTTTGCCCTGGGGGTGACTTTCAGCCCCTCGTGGGGGTGAAAAAATATATGTCCAAAATAAGTCCAGAAATGGGTAAACTAACTAATTATTAGTAACTTTTGTTCTATAGATCTTTTTCGCCAAGTCAACACTTTTCGAGTTATTTGCGAGTGAATATGTTCATTTTTCAACAAAATAACCACATTTTTAGACGGTTTTTCACAAATAACTCAAAAAGTAAGTATTTTGTCGAAAAAAACGTTCTTAGTAAAAATATAGCCTATAAAAAAAGTAAAAAAAAATGGTGTACGCGTTAGGTCTCTGAATCTCGTAGAACCAGAGTTATAGCCAATGAAAAATAGATTCATATTCACCAAATTTCAAATAGAATATTTCGACGTGAAATATCCAAAAATTAAGCACTTTTTGGGGAAAACCCAGTATGACTTTTTTAAAGTATTTATAAAAAGATTTATTTCTGTTTTTACAAAAAGTTTCTAGCTTTAAATTTAAGCAAGTTACGCTCAAAATAAAGTTGGTCCCTTTTGTTTTGACAAAAAAAATCGGGAAGACCACCCCCTAATTAGCAACTTAAATGAAAATACTCGTTACCGCTCCACAAATTATTTTACTTATATTGTTTTTATAAATATGATCTGTAAGTTTCATGGATTCAAAGTGCTTATGTTTGAAAAAATTTGGTTTTAAAGTAAAATTTTTAAAAATTTTAATTTTGAAAAATATTTTTTTTTTCAAAATAACTTAATAATTGTTAGAGATACCAAAAATCTCGAAAAACAAAAAAGTCAGCATTGCTTTTTTGAATATCATGTATTTTTTTGTTTTTCTCTTAGACAAAAATTGATTAAAATTTGGTGTTTCTAAATTTGCATACATTCGTGATCAGTAACTCGTTCAACCCCTTTTAACTACAGCCCTTTCAATAATAAGGACTTTGAACCGATAAAACTTACAGATCATATAAACAATACATACACGAGTCAAGAAACTTGTGAAGTCGTAACGATTAAGATAATTTAAGATACTAATTAGGGGGTGATTTTCTTGATTTTTTTACCAAAACCAAAAGGTACTAACTTTATTTTGAGCGTAACTTGTTTACTATTGATGCTAGAATTTTTTTTTATAAAACAAAAATGAAGCTTTTTTTAAACACTTTAAATAAGTCGTAATGAGTTTTCCATGAAATGTGCTTCATTTTTGGTTATTTCACGTTAAAGTTATCCATTTGAAATTTGACGAATGTGAACCTATTTTTCATTCGCTATAACTCTGCTTCTACTAGGTGTAGAGACGTGATATATACACCATTTTTTTTAAATTTTTTACAGGCTATATTTTTGCTAAGAATGTTTTTTCGACAAAATACTTACTATTTGAGTTATTTGCGGAAAACCGTCTAAAAGCGTGGTTATTTTGTTGAAAAAATGAACATATTCACTGTCAAATAACTCAAAAAGTATTGACTTGGTGAAAAAACTCTATAGAAAAAAGGTTACTTAAAATTAGCCGGTTTATCCATTTCCTGACTTACTTTGGACGAATATTTTTTCAGCCCCAAGAGGGGCTGAAAACCACCCCCAGGACAAAAGCACATATCGGCACAATATCACTTTTTTTCTTTGACTTGTTAGTTATGTGTGTGACAAATTTCATGTCAATCTAAGCGGTTCTTTAAAATTTACAATATTTTACAATTTTACAATTTGCAATATTTGACCGTTAGAGAACGGACTAAAGGTCTTGTACTTTAAAATGTGTAATCTGTATCCAAATTTTAGCAGAAAAACGGTTATTAACCCTTCAATGTTCAGTAGATTATTTTGTGAAAACATGTTTATCATTTTTTATTGGAACGGGAGATCTATTATATTTTTGTATTAAACAAAAATTATGTTGGGTAGGTATCCGTAATTTGTGAAAAAATAGCAGAATTTTTTTTCAATTACAGAGATGTAATTGCATATACATAGTTTTTCATTCTAGACAACTATTTATAATAACAATTGTTGAGGAGCAATAAGAAACAACCAAAAATTACAAGAGGATCAATTTGCTAAATCGTAGCCTGAACATTCCAAATAAAATTTTGCACGAAAGTGTAAATCAGCTTATAAATTTAGCTTATGAGCAAGAATATTTATGTACAGGGAGAACGTTTACAGATGCAATATTCGTCATACAACGGTATTGGAATACCATCGACCCACATTCCTATATCTAATTGACTTAAAAAAGGCATTTGACAGAGTAAGAATTAAAGATGTAGATGAGATTTCTCTAGATATTATAGAAACAATTGAAAACGTCCACCAAAAAAATAAGATGTAAGCCAGAATAGATGAACAACTTACAAAGCGTATAGATAAAGGCAATGGAATAACACAGGGAGATTCACTGTGCCCTACGCTAGTAAATAGGTACCGGGTGTCCACTTATATTTTCCCCCATTTTAACTGCCTATAACTTCTAAACGGCTCAAGATAGAAATATGCGGTTTCCACTGAAATGTTTTATTTTAGTAAAAGTTTTGTCTGAATGGATGGAATTTTTTATATCGCTTTCAAATACGAAATAAAAATGGCGGATTTTTGAAAAAAACTTTGTTGACTTTTTTTTAATGGAACACCCAGTATATTTTTTCGTAAATTGAAAGAAAGGTCATTCACCTATCCAGCGATATAAAGTTTTTCAAAATCGGTTGTCAAATCACTGAGTAATTAATTTTTAAAATGAGAGGTGCAACGTGGATATCACATATAGTATTTTTACTACAAAAACGTTATTACGTAGGTCAACATTTTTGACGTAAGAGAACTGTCAAAACATTAGAATGTGACTTTTCATTATTGCCATGTTTATTATAAACATGGCAATAAAGAAAAGTCACATTCTAATGTTTTGACAGTTCTCTTACGTCAAAAATTTTGACCTACGTAATAACGTTTTTGTAGTAAAAATACTATACCTAAATAACATAACTAAGCAAGTTATGTGATTTCCACATTGCATCTCTCATTTTAAAAATTAATTGCTCAGTCACTTGACAACTGATTTTAAAAAAATTTATATCGCTGGATAGATAAATGACCGTTTCTTCAAGTTTTTAGGTAAATGACCATTTTTTATATCGCTTTTAAATAAAAAATGGCGGATTTTTGAAAAAAAAAAACGTTGTTGACTTTCTTTATTAAAACACCCAGTATATTTTTTTGTGTCTTGAAAAAACGGTCATTTACCTATCCAGCGATATAAAATCTTTTAAAATCGGTTGCCAAATGACTGAGCAATTAATTTTTAAAATGAGAGATGCAATGTGGAAATCACTTAACATAATATCATTTTGCTCAGTTATGTTATTTAGGTATGGGATATCCACGTTGCACCTCTCATTTTAAAAATTAATTACTCAGTGATTTGACAACCGATTTTTAAAAACTTTATGTCGCTGGATAGGTGAATGACTTTTGTTTCAATTTACAAAAAAATCTACTGGGTGTTCCATTAAAAAAAAGTCAACAAAGTTTTTTTCAAAAATTCGCAATTTTTTATTTCGTATTTGAAAGCGATATAAAAAAATTCAATCCATTCAGACAAAACTTTTACTAAAATAAAACATTTCAGCGAAAACCGCATATTTCTATCTTGAACCGTTTAGAAGTTATAGGCAGTTAAAATGGGGGAAAATATAAGTGGACACCCGGTATAATATGGCGTAACCGTTAGATTAACTGTGAGATGAAATCAAGAATTTGTAAGGCCAGTCTAGATAAGATGAATAATAACGTACGTATCTGAAACAAGACCAGACACAGTCAAAACACATAAAGTGCTAGAAATATAAGAAATTATAGGAAATACCTACACTGAGAGACCGAATAAGGAGTGACGATATTAGGAAAAAATGAAATGTTCAGGGTATAACCGAGTGGACACTTAATAGAAAAAACCATGGAACAATCACATCAGTAGAATGGCAGACACAATAGCAAGGGATAAATCACCAAGTGGTAGAAGAAGTAGAGACCGTAGACAGAAGAGATGGAGTGACAATCTTCCATAGAGACCACCCGCCAATAAACAAGCAAAATTGCTTATATAAAAGAAGAAGAAGACACAGAAATTTTCAAATTATAAATTGAAAACTTACTTGCAAATTCCTCGGCAAATCCCTCCAAAATAACAGTTCTATAAGATCCACGTTTTGGGGAGTAGTTATCTTCATAGGAGCAAACTATAGTTACATCATGCCCAGCATCTGCCAATCCCCTCATCAAAGCAATGGCCAAGATGTGATGACTTCTGCCGAACACAGGAAATACTCCTATGATTTTGGCGCATTTTGTTGGAGTTGTACACCACAAACAAAAAATTAATATGAGAACAAAACGAGACGGTAATGTCAACATCATGAATATCGGCAGGATATAAATTGAACTTAATTTATAAAGTTGGTTTGATGAGAGATAAGTTATCGGTTATAGTGTATTTTGAATATTAAACTCATAGGTAATATTTCGGTGTATCAAAAATAAAAAAGAATGTGTGTGTGTACTTTGTACGCACGTAAGAAGTTACACTTCTATTATCTGATTTCAACCAAATAAAATACTTTAAACAGTTTATTTCTATTTTATTAAACTAATTTTAATACTTACCACTTTTTAAAAATCCAAAAATTAAAAAAAAAGAAAACAATTGTCCACATTTGAACCCGGGACCTCTCGATCACTAGTCGAATGCTGTATAGACGGAGAGCTAGAGCCGAAAAATCATCGTCATAAATAATATGGAGTTTTTCTTGTGAAATGTGTCCATTGTATATTAACAATTATGACCCCTTTCAGGCTCATACCTCAGTGGATACAGGAAGTAGCAATAAGGGATGAAAGGGGAAAGTTAGTGCAGTCATTAAAGGTTTTCACCTCCTATTTTGTTAAACCTCCATCGATTTGCATGAAAATTGGTGACAAGTTAGAGCGTACCTCAAAAAATAAAACTGATTTGGTGCCAACTTGCACTTTTACCCTGGTGGTGAATACCATACCACCCCTTCCCGCCGGTGAAAACAATTTTATTAAAAATAACCCCACAAATCGATAGAGGGACAAATTTTACGTAAAATTTGTTATATCATGTTATTAAAATAAATCAATACTTTTTGAGTTATTAAAGATCAAAGATTTGTCTATTTAAGAGCATCTGCGTGAAGTTACGGATGATAAAAAGAACATATTAATTAATTGTATGTTAGTAAAATATTATTTTTATATTATTTTGATATTTGATTGAATTTTTTCTATCAATATATACTGAATATGTCCAGAAACTGGGGGTGTCCAATAATGGGCACATTTGACATATTCGAATACACTTTTGCTAAATTTATAATATCGAAATAATATAAAAATAATATTTTAGTAACATACAATTAATTAATATGTTCTTTTTATCATCCGTAACTTCACGCATGTGCTCTTAAGCAGACAAATCTTTGATCTTTAATAGCTCAAAAAGTATTGATTTATTTTAATAACATGATACAAATTTTACTTATAATTTGTCCCTCTATCGATTTGTGGGGTTATTTTTAATAAAATTGTTTTCACCCCCGAGAAGGGATGGTATCCACCCCCAGGGTAAAAGTGCAAGTTGGCACCAAATCATTTTTATTTCTTGGGGTATGCTCTAACTAGTCACTAATTTTCATGCAAATTGATGGAGCTTTAACAAAATAGGAGGAGAAAACCTTTAAAGACTACACTAACTTTCCCCTTTCATCCCTTATTGCTACTTCCTGTATCCACTGAGGTGTCAGCCTGAAAGAGGCCATAATTATCAATATACAATAGACACATTTCACATGCCAAACTCCATATTACTTATGACGCGGATTTTTCGGCTCTAGCTCTTAGACTAGTACCAATGACGCTACAAAGGCATTAATTTTACGGTTTCTCGGAAATTAAGACAAATCACGGTAACAAATAATCGAAGTGAAGTATTAAATATAAAAATGTTTTAATAATACGTATTATTTTACTCCTGAGGAAGACAAATCCAAAGACACAAAAATGATAATAAATATATTTACTAAAAACACTAATATACTTTTTCCACACCTTTTTTGGACTGATACATATATAACTTAAAATATTTGGCAACGAATAACATACTGACACTGTGCGCATGCGCGCAGAATAATAAAAATTCACTCTCTATCGCGCCTAAAGAAGTATAACTTCAAAAATGTCAATCAATAATAGAGGTTACATTTTTTAATCTTTACATTATGTGGACAATTCCATAAAAAAATTATACAGTTCCATTGAACTTCTCAGTGAACTGATTTATCATCTTAACCGAAATTATTGAAGATCTTCAGAGACTGGTGAACAGAGTAGCGGTGTATATAGCCAAAAATACGGTCTAACAATAAACATCAAGAAGACAAAATTTATGAGAATATCTAAAATGCAAAGAGATAACGAGAATCTCCTCATAAACGGAACCAATGGCAAACGAGGAGACCAATATGGACAGAACACGTCACAAACAAAGAGGTTCTGAGAAAGATAAATAAAGAAATGGAAATCTTAAACACCATCAAAACCAGAAAATCGGAATACCTCGGACATATTACACGTGGAGAGAGATATAACTTACTCCAACTCATTATGCAGGGATAGATCCAAGGAAAAAGAAGCATAGGGAAACGTAGAATATCAAGGTTGTGCAACCCAGTGGCGGCCGGTCAGGGTCGGCAGGGTCGGCAGGGTCGGCAGTGCCGACCCACATTTATAGATATAGATTTTTTAACTATTTGTATCTGTGAAATAAAAAAAAATCTATCAGATAATACAGACTAAATTTTATTCATGGTTTTTAAAAGAATTTGATCAATCCGAGCGTTAAGTGATTCTTGCGCATAACAGACTTCTCAAAAAATGAATGATTCGAGCCATTTATCTGACTTTTCGGCTAGCCGTCCCTAACTCATCCGTAGCTTGACAATTTACACGTAAAACTCAAGCCAAGCGAACATTACTTCTCTCCGTGGGCAATAGCAGATACGGCATGGCAGGTTAAGCGGCAAGTATGGCACATTTCGGTTTGCCGGTCGGTGTTTCATTTGGAAGCATGCATCGGTAGAAATTGTCAAAAATAATCACGCCGTTTTACGTCGTTTAATTAATATTGTAATTTTTTAAGTTGTCAGGAATTATCATTTAGTGGACATGATGGATAGAAGCATTTGTTAAAAATCAAAGTAATCAAAGTAACGTTGTTGAATCTGAGATTTAGAAAACCATTTGCTTTTCACTGAAAGTAGATGAAACTTCTGATTATCATGTCATTCACAATTATCAATTATTGTTGTTCGATATGCGTTACGTGGTAATATTTATGAGAGGTTTTTAGGTTTTAGAGATGTGAGTAAAAGCAATAAGGCAGAATATATTTTTGGTGTTTTAAAGAACAGATTCAAATTTTTTGATACCAAAAATAAATTGGTAGGGCAAACTGGGGCAGTCTTATGACGGCGTTGCTGTGATGAGTGGTGAATTGAATAGTCTCCAGGCAAAAGTTAAAACTATTGCATCACAAGCTTTATTTACTCACTATTATGCGCATATAATGAATTTAGTTTTACATGATACGTGTACAAAAATAAAGAATATCGTCTTTTCTTGCCAGTTTAGCTCACCTAAACGGATTACTGCTTTAGAACAAATTTGTTTCGAAAAAAAAAGCGAACAGTTTGTCAGACGCGATGAAATTTTAAATCTCGGTTAGTTTTATCTAAGCAGATTATCTCTTATAGTTTTAGTATCTGTAGCAGATTTTCGTGAACAGCTTTTGGAAGTTTTTGATTTTATTATCGAAGGCGATGATTTTGAAAGTGGCGATACCTCGATCCGTGAAGCAATCGGTTTGAGAACTTTATTAAATACTAATGACTCTTTCAATATTTTTTTAAATATTTTTAAGACAGAGTTTGCCCAAGATATTCCTTGTTGTTCAAAATCAAAAAATAGAATAGGAAAGCTGGTGCAAAATCTCAGAGATTTTCGTAATGATAGTAGTTTCCAATATATACGCAGTGACGTTTTGGATTCGCTTGATATTTCCGAACCACCCCAAAAAAGACAACGACATGATACATATCTCGAAAAACGAGTAAGTATATCTTGAAATTTTGGATACCTACTATTATATGCAAATAGATACTCGTTTTTCGAATTTTGAAGATTTGCAAATTTTTGACCTCTTTGACGATTTAAAATTTAAAAGTTACCTTCGCCAAAGAATTTCTAAGATATTTATTATTACAAGTTAGGTACTTAAAAATTATGCTGGTCCAAATATTTTCAGAAAGTGGGATAAGTTGCACAATATGTATGTATAATTCTATGTAGTAAGTACTGCAATTCATTACAACAAACTGTTTATCAATTTTCTTATTACCACCAATTTCTGCCTCAAAAAAAACGGGATTTACCTTGTCTCAAAAGAATCAACACGTATTGTCGAAACACCATGAAACAAGAGAGAATGTCAAGTACATCAAATAAAAAAAAGCAAAAAACAACAAAATCTCCTATGATGAATTAAGCCTTTTAGTTTGATGGTATACCTATATGAGGAGACAAAAAACCTTGCCGACCCTGTCTCCAAGGCCACGAGCCGCCGCTGGTGCAACCTGAGAGAATGGTACGGATGTACATCAAATGATCGTTTTAGAGCAGTCGTCTCGTAAAGTCCGAATAGCTATGATGATTGCCGACCTCGGTCGCGGAGATGGCACTTGCAGAAGAAAGAAAATATGGAAGGAAGAAAAGGTGTCGAAAAATTGGATCAAGAGACTGATAGTTGCCAAAAAAGGACATGTGACTGCTTACGAAAATTTTAGCCAACGAACAAGCCTTTAATAGAACTACGTCGGTGATACGGCAATACGTCCTATGTCAAAAATTTCGTTATTTGGTGTATCTAACCAACAGTGTTATTATGACCTTGACTATGCTCCTGCAATACGTCCCATGTAAATATCCGATTACAAACTAGATTTTAAAGCTATTGCAAAACGTTATAAGTCAGCCGGGCGGCTTAACTGACAGCAATATGTTCTATGTGACAACGTATTTTGGTTAAAGATAGTGTTGAGAGTGCAGCTAGCGCTGATAAATATTGAAAGGTACCTGCGTATAATGTCAAATATGTAGTCCTGTCGCCAGGGGGGGTACAACGGCCTCCTTAATTCAGATGGACTTACCCAAGTTTTTTTTATATATTTTGACCCGCAGAATACGAATTTTTTGGGTAACAGTTGATCCGGATGTCGATAAGATTGTTATAGACAAAGAACTTGAGGAATTACATAACAGCGATTTCTCGCAAAACAAAACATCTTTTTGTATTTTTTGGGTCATTTTAAGCAAAAAATATTCCTACAAGTTTTTTCGTAGAATGCATAGTTTTCGAGATAACCGCGGTTAAACTTGTGTTTCGATTATCTCGAAAACTATGCATTCTACGAAAAAACTTGTAGGAATATTTTTTGCTTAAAATGACCCAAAAAATACAAAAATATGTTTTGTTTTGCGAGAAATCACTGTTATGTAATTCCTCAAGTTCTTTGTCTATAACAATCTTATCGACATCCGGATCAACTGTTACCCAAAAAATTCGTATTCTACGGGTCAAAATATATAAAAAAAACTTGGGTAAGTCCATCTGAATTAAGGAGGCCGTTGTACCCCCCCCTGGCGACAGGACTAATGAATCGAGCTAGGAAATTGGTTAGTTTAGCTCTAGATTCTAGATTAACATCAGCAGGCAATCCTAGATGAGAACACCGGAGAACTGAAAACAAAATTCAGATCTAAAGATTTATCTGACGAAAGTGTATAGAGTGATCCAGAACCTAGCTGGCTCAGAATACTCCTGATGATATTAGCCTGCATTCCGCTCTATCGGATTATAGCTCTACTAAAGAAGAGTTGGATCCTGTTACTGGTGATTTATTTGTAGTTGCAACTAGCAATGGCCGTCAGAAAAAAACGTCCAAGGAGAGGGAAGGGTGATCCAACTAAGTGGAAACGTGCAAAAAATGCTTTATCTAGGCTTAAGAGTGAATCGTACCTGGGCTTTCAGAAAAACTGCGACGGAAAATATAAACAAACCAGTATAAAACCAAAAGTAAGTAGAAGAAAAAGGGAAAAGGGGTAACAGAATTTCTCAATAGCTTGCCAAAAGTTGAATCACTGTACTGCAGAGTTTCGCAGAATATTTGAGTCCTGGAAATAAAAAAAGTGATCTATGCGATAGTGATCTCGTGGGACTTCACTATGATCCAGTGGAACGTATAATAAAATATAAAACTGATTTTAGCATGGAATGGTCAGATGTGCCTAGAAGACCCATGCAATTGAACATCTCACCAAATAAAACACTCTTATATTCAAGCATAAATTTCTACCCATAGAAACATTAAAATTTGTTCATTTACAATAAATGAAATCATTAATATAGTCGGTTCGCTAAACTCAGACACAACTGGCTAGTGATTTTAGTAAGTAATTGGCAAAAAAATTATTACTAAATAGTTAATAATTACTAAATAGTTAGTAATTTTGCCAATTTTGTCAAAATTGGCCAAAAATAAAAAAATTACCGACTAAAATCACTAGCCAGTTGTGTCTGAGTTTAGCGAACCGACTATACCAGGTAACCATCACCATAGGAAGAAAACAAGTTTCTCGATTAAAAAACATTCGTGAATGGACTAAAGATGTCAAATACAGGACAACAATTCCATATTTCAGAAGATCGAGAAGCCTTCGCGATGGTGATCGCCATTTTAGTATGGCACGTGAAGAAGAAGATCACCATTTCTATAATAACCACATCGATGCCTAAATTCATCTACCTGTTTGCATAGTTTATGTTAATATCACCAACAGCTAAACTTAGTTTTTTATTTGCACATGTTTTGTAATAAGTAAAGATTAATTCTACTTACTTATTTCCCTTTCTCTTTTAATCTTTGGAAATATTTTAACTTAGACCACATCATTTGCAATAGGTTCTATGTCAGCAGCCTTACCTATATGTGTAATATCTATTTATGGCAATAGGTTCTATGTGGTCGTAACTCTTTCCACATTAATGCCTTAAAGATAGGTATTATTATTTTCAATATATCCCAAAAAACAAGATAATAATACCATAAAATAATATAACAGTTTTGAAGAATTTTCCAAATATCATGTTTTTAGCCTCTCCTGAAAATTTTTAATTTTTGACATAGGACGTATTGCCATATCACCGACGACTAATAAGGTCTTAGAATCTTGGATGTCTTGTAGGTAAGAGTGTGGAGTTAGTAGATGAGTTTAAAAGAAGGCTAGTGCAAATTGCTTCCATTCAAGAGACTATGTGGAAAGGACAAAGAGCGAAAGAACTAGATGACAGATACAAATTGTGGTATGTAGGGAAAGTAACACTAGGAAGGGAGTTCGTATAATGTCAGTGAAATTTGGCTTTAGAACTAGAAGCTGGAGATATGCTTCAATTAGCAACAGCAATAAATATGACTATTGTTAACGCATTCTTTAAAAGAAAAATTAAAGAACTCAACTAATTACGCATAAAATAGGACACAATGATTCCCAAATTGATTATTTTATGACAAGAGACGAAGATATATGTGAATCTAAGCCCGGCCGCACATAAAAGAAACATGAAACGTAAATTACGTTTCATGGAAATAAACCACTGCCAAACAAATATACGTCCGGCCATTTATGAAATTCTCCGAAAATAAAAATGTGTCATGAGCATGAATCACACTCGTTTCATTGGTAGGCGGACTTTGAGATTTGTTTAGCAGTGTTTTAGTTTCATGAAACATGTTTTTCGTTTCATGTTTCATATTTTTCGTTTCATGTTTCTTTGGTGTGCGGCTTGGCTAAGAGATACAAGGTGATATTTAGTGAGACTGTATGCCAACAACTAGAGGGAAAAAAGGCTTGGAAAGAAAGAAGAAATCTTGGCTGAGGAATAAGAGAAATTGGACTAACCTCAGTGTTGAAATTTCTAAAATGCAAAATACTAGGTCATCATTGGATTTAACAACTTTTTGTGAGTCTTTTCCCATGGTCTCACGTCTATCTTCTCCGGGTCTTCTCTGACTACATCTTTCCACCTTTTTCTAGGCCGTCCTACCGATCTTCTACCGTCTGGTCTTTCCCAAAATACATTGCTAATCAGTCTGTCGTCATCCCTCCGAACCACATGGCTTGCCCATCTTAGTCTATTGGCTTTTATGTATCTTAAGATGTCTCCCTGCCTGAAGAGAGTTTCTAATTCATTGTTGTATCTGCTCCTCCATTCATTTGTCACACTCACTGTTTCTGCAAGGACGATATATAACTCGCAGGATTTTGGGTTCCCATACTAATAGTTTATTGATATCTTTATTTCTCAATGTTTATCTTTCACTTCCGTATGTCACTGCTGGTCGTACTATGGTTTTGTACATTTGAATTTTGGCACATCTTGAGAGAAGCTTTGACCTCATTAGATGTTGAACGGCAAAGAAGGATTTATTCCTCGCCAGTATTTGTATTTCAACCTCCCGTTCTCCTTTGTTGTCACTGGTAATTATTGTTCCTAGGTATTTGAATTATTTGATTGTCTCGAAATTATAATAGTTTATAGTAATATTTTGTCTTATTTAATTCACTGTCGTTCCTTTCTTGACACGACCATTTATTTAGGTTTTTCTTCATTTATTTTCAGGCCGACGTTTAGTGTTGTTTCTTTAAATTTCGAAACTATATCCTTAACTTCCAGTGTTGTCTATGCTACTGCATCTACATATATATCACCTGCAAATGCGAGAACATTATTTGCTACTCTGGCAGGTATGTCTGGTTTTACTCTGGTATAGATTTTTCGTATTGCATATTCCAATGCGAGATTAAATAGTAATGCGTGTCTCCCTGTCTGACTCCGGTGTTTACGCCGAACGCCTTTGAAGTTTACCTCCTATTCTAATTTGTGCAAAGGAAATGTTTACACCTTAGATTCCGTCGGGTTCCGAGCAGAAAATATCATCAGCAGAAAAAACCATATGTATGGCAACATCTAAATACCCACTACGATGTAAAATCGAAATTGATGGGAAAATAATAAAAGCAGGATGCAAGGTTTAGATATCTGGGAATAGATATAACCAGTTACTGAGATGTTGAAGATGGAGTACGACAACAAAGTTTAAAAGCAAGTAAAGCGGCGGGATCTCTTAATGACACAGTCTGGAAGAACAAAGACCTATATTAGATACACGGCGGAGACAAGACCTGACACATCTAAAACAAGAATATCAGGGAGATGAAAACACTCCGAAGAATATCAGGGAAAAGTCTTTTGGATAGGGAGAGAAGAGAAATCATAAGAAGATCATGCAATATAGAAGACATAAATGGATGGGTAAAACAAAACGGAAACAGAAGTGGAACAAACACATTACTAAAATGGCAGAGGATAGGATAGTACGAATAGCACGTGATAAATCACCAAATGGACGAAGAAGTATTGGCAGACCAAGAAAAAGATGGTGCGATAACTTAAATAATTTATGAGGCTAATATTGAAGAAGAAACAGGCTTTAAAGCCTACATACAAGAAGAAGAGAAAATAATTGTTTACGCACATTCGCGCAACCATGGTCAGATTCTTTGGTACGCCTAGCTCCACCATTGCACTCTACAGTTCAAAGCGATCTATGGAATCATATTATGCTTGTTTAAAGTCTATGAAGGACTGGGGTACGTCTTAATAAATTCAGTGTTACTAAATAAAGTTAGTATAATGCTAAGTCAGTGTTTAAAACTTAAAATTCTCAGATAGTCTATATTATAAATTTATTTTTTTATTAATTTGAATTGTGACAAGTAACTGATGACCTTTGATATGAAAGGTGTAAAAATATTATCAATATTTGTGTCTGGCGATACTACATATTATTTTAATATATGGTACAATGAAAAAAATATGTACCAAACTCAAATAAAACAAAAATTTTCAAAAAATTTTTACAACCGGTGATAATATCTTTATAACGGGAGAAAAGAACAATATTTTCTATTTTAGTTAAGAACACCACTCAAATACAAAAACTAGAAAAATACAATTCATAAAAGAAAACAATATGAAGATCCTTATAAGAATATTTATAAGGACATACCTTAATCATTCTAAAGCTTTAGGATAGGCAGCGTATGGCAAACTAGTGTTCAAGGAAAACATCCCAATAAAGCTAAAAAGAAAAGCATTTAAACAGTGCGTACTTCCGGTGCTTACTTATGGAGCTGAAACACTGACATTGACTGAAGCATCAATAAGAAAGCATCAATGAAAAATGGAAAGATCCATGATTGGCCTATCTTTGAGAGACAGAATACGAAACGATGAGTTATGGCGAAGAACTGGAGTGGAAGACATCATAAAACGCATTACGAAGTTGAAGTGGAAATGGTCAGGGCACGTCGCAAGACAGAGAGACAACAGATGGACAAAGAAGATTTTAGAGTGGCGGCCAAAGGCAGACAAGGGAAGTCGTGGATAGCGACAAACTGGATTGCAGCTTCGCAGAACAGAGAAGTGTGGAGACATCTTAAGGAGGCCTATGTCCGACAGTGGACAAATTTGGCTGCTTGATGATGACCTAATCATTTCTCTTCTAGTGTTAGTTGTCGAGAAGGTGCGATGAGCTTTTGTTGAGTTTTCTGCATTCTTTCCTAGTCTTCGCCATTTGTGATGCTTTTTGCCAAGATTTACCCTTATTTTGTGATATCTTTGCTATCTTTTTCCACTCTATTATTTGTCTTCTCTTTTCGTTTTCCCTATTAGTGTAGCTTCCCACACTCTTTTCATTTGCCTGTTACTGTTCATCCATGTTAATTTTTTCTCCTCTATTCTTTCATACAACAGTTTGAATAAGAGTTTGTTTCGTATTTCTTCATTTTTAAGGGGACCCTTTTAGCCCCTATTTTTTTGAGATATTTCCTCTCTGTTGCTTGTATCCTACTCTGGTGTGTTCTGCTTAAAATCCAGTTTTCTGCTCCGTATGTCAACGTTTGCCTATTTCATATACAGTGCGTCCATGAAGTAACGCATAAATTCATTATTTCATAAATCGGCGACTTTAAGGAAAAATGCCGAAACAGGTCGATTTTTATTTTTAAATTACGATGTTTTGGCATATGTATCATACTAGTTACGTCATCCATCTGGGCGTGATGACGTAATCGATGATTTTTTTAAATGACAATATTTGTCATGTGATAGCTCATTTGAAAGGGGATGTAATTCTCTATTTATTAATATAAACATTTACAAAATTATTTATAAAATATGTCAAAAAAAGTTTTTTAAATTAAATTAATTGACACAAAAAGCTAAATGTATATAATTTGTTTAAATCTATACATCTTACTGCAGTCAAAAAAATAAAAATGTTTTATTAAAAAAAAAGAATGTGTGTGTACTTTGTACGCACATAAGAAGTTATACTTCTATTATAATATATAGTCCAGGAACCGAAGCATTTCACCTCGCAATTTTTACAGAATGGATCGATTTGCTTGAAAATTTGAGAGTAAGTAGTGGATAGTTCAAGGATCAAAATCTATATGATGCCGAAAGGCGCTTTTACCATGGAGGCGGTTGCCACCCCATCTTAGGTGTGGACATTTTTTATTATATTTTGACTGCAAACGTTGATAAAAACATTCATTCTAAGCAAAAAATGTTCTATACATTTTTTTGATAAAATTAATACTTTTCGATTTACTCGCTATCGAAAGTGTTAGTTTTTTATCGAAAAATCAATGTTTTTCGATATATACTCATTTACCATTCACTCAATTTTTGCCGTAGAAAAAATTTTTTCAAACCAAATTCTTGGGAATTAAATAACCTAAAATGTCATGATACAATGAGAACGAAGATATGGTCAACAGCGTGACCAAATCTCGCCTGTTCTGCGCAGTGACGTCAGTGGAGAGTGGCGTTCTTAAAATACAAGGAAGGACTGCTTTAGTTTCGTCAGTTTAAATGTTTTTATTATTTTTTTTTTGCAAGGAATGTGATATTAAACGCCTGATTAAGTATTTTTTGGGGCCGGGAACTAAATAGCAAGGGAGCCCATCGTTCATTCAACACTGGTGAATCCCTCGTGAAACTATCTGCAGTAAAATGTTTTGAACAATTAGGAAGAAACTGGTCCTTTCGTTTACATGCATCTATCCAAATTTTTGCCATCTTTGGATCGTTTGGAAACCGAAAAAACATAAAGTTTTTGTGAAACATTTTACTTTGGTTGTCACTATTGCATAGAGCTATTGAACATCTCATCTTGAAATAACGAAAAGAGTACCTTTCGCTTACAAAAATTCAACGGTAAACCTACAGTTCACTAATAAATACTAGTTCGATAATCGAAAGTTTTAAAAACGCACAATTGCACTATTTAAACCTCTTAAAATACAAGAAAACATTCAAAATAAAAGCAAATGACACCTTCTTACGGCAATAAGCGTGCTAAATTTAAGCCAGGTTATGTTTTCACTCTCCACTGACGTCACAACGTCACACCATAAAAACGCCTACTTTACCGTCATGCGCATGATTATATCTTCTGTATTCTTTGTATCATGCTACAATGTCATATAAAAAGATTTTTCGTATATCTGATGCTAATCTTTCTATTCTGAAGAAAATGGCATTTTTTGCCAAACTACAAAAAGTCGTTCTTCGCTTTTAACTCCAGTTTTTTAAAAATTAATAACTCTAAGCCAGTAAAACTTCTAAAATCTATTAATAATAGATAAATAAATAATAATTAATAAGATCAATGACTAAAAGCAAAGCTAACTTACATTATTATGCTTCCAATTGGATTTCTTTTTTTTTTTTAAATATATTTATTGATTTTTTAACCTTAACCTTTTTAATTTTTTTCTTAGAAAGTTAAGTAAAACATAATTTTGTAGGTTTTTAGAAGATTTATAAGACTGATAATATTAAATCTTTTTAAAATCCTCAGTCGCAAAAAGTGGTGACTTTGAAAGGGTTGGTAAAGGTGATTTTTGCAAGTTATTACAAGATTTAGTTGTCAATAGCTCACTCAATTTTTACCGTAGAAAAAATTTTTGCAAACCAAGTTCTTGGGAATTAAATTAGCTACAATTTCATATTTAAATGTTTTTGCGTATCTCTGATGATAATCTTTCTATTCTCAAGAAAAGGAAATTTTTTACCGAACTTCAAAAATTCGATATTTGTTTTGACTCCATTTTTTTTTTAAACTAATCATTCTAAATCAGTTAAACTTCTAGAACTTATTAATAATACCTAAGTAAAGAAGACGAAATAAGATAAATTACTCATTTTAATCAGGGTGGGAGTTCGAGTTTGGCAGTCAAAGCGAGAGGATCTACGGCCGGTGTGCTTGGCGATAAGGTAAATTCGGAATCGAAACCTATCACAATAAAAACACCGGTTTTTAAAAGACCTATCGTTATCGATAATCGTTAAAGATAAAAAGTGTACTTGTGTGAAATTAAAAATAGTCTTTAAAGTGTAAGTATATAATAATATTTATATTAGTGCTGAGGATAACATCTAATAATTTAATTTAAAATGGCCAGTGGCGGAACAATCCGAAAGGAAACCAATAGAAGGAACGAATATAGTAGCGACGAAGAATCTAAGAATAAAAAATATAAAGGGGATGATTTGTATTTTGAAAAGAGTAATATAACAAGACGAACACCGAATAAAACCAACGATACAAATGAAGAGATGATAATAATGATGCGGGAAGTTATGTGGAAAAATGATGAAATGATGGCAGAAATAAGAACCATACGGAAAGGCCAAAAGGAAAAGATGGAATATATTAAAGAGCTAAAATAAAAAAACAAAAAATTGGAAGAAGGTTTGAAAATGGCAAACAAAAGAATAGAACAATTGGAAAAAGATAGACGGAGAAATAATATAGTATTAAAGGGCCTAACACTGGATCCTAACGACGGAAAACCAGTAAAGGAGTCAATAGAACACTTCATAGGAAGAAATCTGAAAATACAGGTCAAACTGAGAGGAGCGGTGAAGATCGGAGACCAAATTTTTGTAGCAGAAATGGAAAACCTAACGGATAAGCTAAGTGTACTAAAAAACAAAGGAAAACTGAAGAATCTACAGGGACAAAAGGTGTATATAGAATCAGATTTAACAAAAAAGGAAAGGGAAATACAAGCAAAAATTAGGAAAATGGCAAAAGAAGAAAAAGACAAAGGTAATACTACGAAGATAGGATATATGAAACTGGAGATTAATGGGAAGGAGTGGAAATGGGACCATAATAATGAGAAAATTATACAAATTCACAGAAACGTCGGGGAAAGGACCCCAAAAAAGTAATAGAAAATATTGAGACCGGACACACAACAATGACGACCAAGGCAATGAATGGGAAAAGCGATAGGGAAAAAGATGATGCACAGGTAAACAAGGATGAAAATAAAAAGAAGGGGAAAGCTAGATTGCAGAAAAAAGGAGAGATAAAAATGGGAACCTGGAATGTGAGAAGCATCAATGGAAAAGAGGAAGAACTGGTAGAAGAAATGATAAAACAAAAAATAGAAATACTAGGAATAACGGAAACGAAGATGAAAGGAAAAGGTCTTAAGAAAATACACAAAGGATATTGGTTGCTTTGGGTAGGAGCGGATACAAAAGAGAGAGCAAAAGAAGGAGTCGGGATAATAATTTCGCCGAATAGAATACAACAAGTTATAGAAGAAACATATGTTAACCAGAGAATATTATCGGTGAAAATGAAACTGATGGACGAAGAAATATGGACAATAATAACAGCCTACGGCGTAAATGAAGATGCAAGAAAGGAAGAGAAAGATAAATTTTTCGAGGAGCTCCAAATGCAAATTGATAATGGGGAAGAAGAAAACATAATTGTAATGGGAGATCTAAACGGTAGAGTCGGAAACAACAACAGTGGAATAGAGGAGTGCATGGGAAAAGAAGGAGAAGAAATACTAAACAGAAATGGTGAAAGAATAATAGAAATATGTATGGAGAACAAACTAGTTATAACAAATACAAAATTTAAACATAAAGAAGTACACAAATACACGAGAGTACAAGACAGCAGAAACGAAAAATCAATCATAGATTACTTTTTGGTAAGCAGCAACAAATGGAAAGAGTACAGGATACGAAAGTGAAAAGAGGCTCAGACATTGGCAGTGACCACCATCTAGTAATAATGAGAATGAGAACAACAGAAGAAAAAGAAGAAAAGAGAAGAAAGGTAGTAAATGAAAAAGTAAAAAGTTACAAATTAAAAGAAAAAAGATATAAGAAGAAGTTCCAAGAAAAATTAGACAATACCCTGAAAGGTAGGGCAAAAAATACAAATATAGAAGAAAAATGGGAATATCTAAAAACCAGCATAATCAAAGCAGCTGAGGAAACTTGTGGGAAAGCAAAAATAGCAAATACTAACATGAGGAGAACGGAATGGTGGACGGAAGAAATACGAGAGAAAATAAAGAATAAAAAAGACAAATGGAAGAGATACCTAAGCACAAAACACCCAGAAGATTACGAGGCATATAAAGAAAAAAGGAAAGAGGTTAAAATAGCGGTGAAAGCAGGAAAGGGAAGGTCATGGGAGAGATTTGGACAAAAAATGACAAAAAATTATAGGGAAAACCAAAAACTCTTCTACGGCGCATTAAAACAACTCAGACAAAAGAAAGAGCACACGATGCCGAATATAAAAGACAAGAATGGAAACGTACTAACAGAAGAAAAACAAATAATGGAAAGATGGAGAGAACATTTCAAAGAGCTAACTCATGCAGACACGGACAACACAGGGGAGATACAAGAAAGGAATGAAGAACAACAAGTGGAGTCCATAACAAGAGAGGAATTAGAGAAAGCGATAGAAAGAGTAAAATTGGGCAAAGCACCAGGCAAGGATCATATCACCCCGGAAATGATAAAATTCATGGGGACAGAGGAAATGGATAGCATGAAAGAACTAATGAATGATATCATAAATAGAGCAGAATTACCAAAGGACTGGAAGAAAGACATTATACTACCAATACACAAAAAGGGAGACAAGAGAAACTGTAATAATTACCGAGGTATCACCATATCAAGTATCCCTGGGAAGATTTTCGCAAGAATAATAGAGACAAGAATAAAAACCCAAATAGAAACAACTATGGAAGACACACAGTGTGGATTCAGGAAGGACAGAAGCACGCAAGACTTAATATTCACATTAAGACAAGTAAGTGAGAAGGTAATCAAGAAGAATAGAGAGATACATTATGTGCTTCATTGACCTGGAAAAGGCGTTTGACAGAATCCGAAGAAAGGACGTATAGAAGACACTAAAAGAAAGGGGAGTCGACAGACACATAATAGAAGTAATAAAGGATATGTACAAAAATAATACAAATAAAATAAGAACCAATAACGAGGAATCCAGAGAATTTACTACAAGTCAAGGCGTCAAACAGGGATGCGTGCTGAGTCCACTGCTATTCTCAGTGGTACTGGATGAAGCGATAAAGAAAGCCAAGAGAAGAATGAAAAAACTAACATTAGGATACTGGCAAATGAAACGGACTCAACTATCGGAGCTACTATTTGCAGACGACATGGTATTGATAGCAGAAATCAGAGCAGACTTACAGAATAATCTTGAAATTCTAGAAGAAGAACTATCAAACATAAATATGAAAATTAATACAGAGAAAACAAAAACGATACAAGAACGAAAATAATTTCAAATACGAGGAATACACACGCAATAGAATTGGACGGGAAACAACTAGAGCAAGTGGAATATTTTAAATACCTAGGAGTAATAATCGAAGCAAATGGTAAACAAGACATGGAAATAAGCGAGAGAATGGGACGAACAGGAAGCTTATTTAACGCTATGAAAACAACATTTTTGGGGAAAAAAGAGATACCGGAGAAGGTAAAAAAGGCAATCGTTAAATCATTGGTTAGACCAACAATCATGTATAGCAGCGAGACATGGACATTGACGGGGAGACAAAAATCCAGAGTCAATGCTATGGAAATGAGATTCCTGAGGAAAATAGCAAACAGAAAGAGGACAGACAAAATACGAAACGAAACAATTAGACAAAACCTAAAACTGGAACCAATCAATGAAAAAATAGTGGAGGGACAACTAAGATGGTTCGGGCACGTGTGTAGAATGTCGAACGAGAGGCTTACAAAACGAGTGTTCGAAACGAGAGTGCAGGGGAAAAACAAAAGAGGAAGACCAAGAGTTATGTGGGTAGATGAAATCAGGAAAGAAGTCGAGAAGAAGGGATTGACATTGGACAGTGCAAGAAACCTAACGCAAGATCGGAAAGCATGGAGACTACAATGCCAAACTCAACTCCACCAGCCTTACACCTAAAGGTAGAAAGGCTTAGGACTAAGTAAGTAAGTTAATCAGGGTGGTGATTAGGGGTTTGCTTTCGATCACTTTTTCGCTGAAAAATATAGGGTCTGACATTCTTTTCATTATAAACCACTTAATTTTTGAGCTAAAGACTTTGTTTTATTTCTGGAGATAGATATTTTTAAATACTTCAAATTAGTTTAAACAAGTTATCCTTGAAAAATGCACAGTTTTCCCGTCTTTTGACTTTGAAATTACAATATTTAGCGTTTGACGAAGAAGAGCTAACATATAATAAAGTATAGCTCCATTACTATTGGTCTTAAAGAAACTTAAATAAAACGGTTTTGTTGTTTTTGTCAAAAGGTACATTTTTGTTAAGCAAAGTGGTTTTGATAAAACGAAAACTTTTTGAGTTATTTGCAGAAAATTGCTTAAAAACATTAATTTTTTTAATATAAAACTAACACTTTCGATAGCGAATTAATCGAAAACTATTAATTTTATCAAAAAAATGTATAGAACATTTTTTGCTTAGAATGAATGTTTTTACCAACTTTTGCTGTCAAAGTATAATAAAAAATTTTCACCCCCGACATGGGGTGGCAACCACCCCCATGGTAAAAGCGCCTTTCAGCATCATATAGATTTTGATCATTAGACTATCCACTATTTACTCTCAAATTTTCAAGCAAATCGATCCATTCTGTAAAAATTGCGAGGTTTTGTCCTATTTTAAGCTTCATTACTTGGACTAATAATCTAACTTCATATTATGATTTCAACGAAATCAATATACTTACCTATCTACTTTAAACAGTTTTTTTGTAATGTATTTAAATATTAAACTAATTTTAGAAAGAACAAAAAGAATACCAAAAATTTAAAAAGAAAAAAAGGATATGACTTTGTCAGGATTCGAACATGGAACCTCTCGATCCCTAGGCGAATGCTCTACCGATCAGCTACCACCGCTTTTGTATTCAGTCGATCATTTCTCGGACATAATTACAATCATGCTGACAGATACATTAATTGAAAACAAACATATTCAATAATACTTATAAGGAGGAAGACAAATCCACAGACATAAAAATTATAATAAATATATTTACTAAAAACACTAATAATATATTCTTTTCACGCACACTTTATTTGCGCTACATAACTTAAAAGATGTAGCGACTAATACCATACTGTCGGTGTGCGCATGCGCCAGGGCATGTAAAAATTCACCCTCGTACCTAAAGAAATATAACTTCAATAAACATTGATTTTAGCTTAAACGAAATGTTCAAATTGCCAAGACGCAGGTGGTTGGCAGCTTTTAACATTGAATTTAAGCGAAAAGCAATATTTATTTGTCAAATAAACATGTTTTTCCTGTTTTCTGACAACAGTTAAACGTAATTTGAATTAAATTAATTACATACATTCTTCTTTTTGTCTTAATTATTTAATTAAAAATTTTTTTTTAACATCCTGTATAAATAATTTTGTTAATTATTGTAGTAAAGAAAAAGAGAGACGTTCTCACAAACAATTTATTTTACAACTGACGACCGGTTTCGCTGTCTATACTTTGCACAGCATCTTCAGGTTCCGGTTAAAGTAAAATTAAATGCTACAAACAACAAAAAACCAGAGTTAGTTAAGTGGTCTGGTTTAAATCAAAGGTTAATGATCAAGCCAATATCAAAGTACATATATTTATATACTGGGTTGGGATAAAGTATGGAACCAAGCCAATATCTTTGAAACGAAAAGAACAATATTTATGAAACTTTGCATGGAAGTACTACAGTGACGCAAAAGGCATATGTTGCCATGCTTTTTGTTACTACTCCACTTCCGGTTTCACCGGAAATACCCCTAACTTATTTAATTTAATTGGAACACCCTGTATATTTTTGCGGATTTTAAAAGAAATTGTTATTTTTATTTATTTATTTATTTATTTATTATTCATTTACGGACCGAAGTCCATTAGTACATGATACAATTAAAATTTTTTACAATTAAAATATCACACAAATTAGAAAAATAAGATCTAGTAGATACAAAATTGGTAAATACATAACAAACAATAATAAAGAATAAACTTACTTGCTCTCATTCAACAATTGAGAGCTAGAACATTTTGAAATTGACAAATACAACTTATCCTAGAACAAAGACAATAACAGTAGTTGACAAATCAGTCTTGAAATTAGAACATTAAGTTAAGTATAAATATAATTGTGTGGAAAACGCAGTAAAGTCGTTCACAAAGAAATCAATTTGCGGAGATAATGTGTTTGCTAATTTAAGAGTTTTAGAGAGATAGGAACTTGAACTATAATTTGTGCGGTTAATGACCTCGTGGAAGGTGGTCACAGAACGGGTGGTTCTTGAAGGTACATGTAGACCAATTTTATTTAAAAGTGGGATACAGAATTTATGACCATGAATTAAGTTATATAAGAAGCAAAGATCTTTATGTTGACGACGACTCTGTAATGAGTCAAGTCGAATAATTTGCAGTAAAGACTCATAACTTTGACCAGTGAGATGCATCTTATAAGCATAATAACGTAAGAATTTACGCTGAACTTGTTCGATTTTATTAATATGACAGTTATATTGAGGTGACCAAACACATGATGCATAATCTAAATGTGGTCTAACCAAAGAACAATAAAGAAATTTTAAAGAACGACCAGTCGTAAAGTCATAGCTGCATCTTTTAACAAAGCCAAGCATCTTTAATGACTTAGAAACCATGCTATTAATGTGTAGGTTGAAATTTAAGTTAGTATCAAGAATAACACCCAGATCTATAACTGAGTCAACTAATTGTAACCTAGTGTCCCGTATAAAGTAAGAATTATTCTCAAAGTGTCTTAGTCGAGTAAAAGTTATAGCATGGCATTTGTTTGCATTTAAGTCCATACCATTAAGTGAGCACCATTCCACAAGACCATTAAGATCTGATTGCAAATTGTAGTGATCCAAATCAGAGGTAATTATGTGAAATAATTTAAGGTCATCAGCAAATAGAAGAAATTGAGCAAAATTGAAGCTTTTATTTATGTCATTTATAAATAAATTAAAAAGGATAGGTCCTAAGTGGGAGCCTTGAGGTACACCCGATGTAACTATAATTTCATTAGAGAAATAATTCTTAATACGAACTATCTGCCTTCTATCTAATAGATAATTTCGAATCCAACTAAGCAGAGGATCAGAGAAACCCAACTGTTCGATCTTATGTAACAATAACGTATGGTTGACTCTATCGAATGCCTTGGAAAAATCTGTATAAATCGCATCTACCTGTTGTTTACTTTCCAATGCTTCATTTAAGAAGGAGGTATAATTTAACAAGTTCATTTCAGTTGATCTCCCCATAACAAAACCATACTGTTGTTCAATGATTACATTTTGTATAGTAGGCTTAATTTTGTCACATATTAAACTCTCGAATAGTTTAGGTATAGTATTAAGGATACTAATAGGTCTGTAGCTCTGTACCCCGCTTCTATCTCCATTCTTGAATATCGGTGATATAAAACTAACTTTCCAAACGGGAGGGAATTCACTCGTTTGTAATGATTTTTGAAAAATAAAGAATAAGGGACGAGCAAGATTAAAACTACAGTATTTCAGTAACTTGGGTGGGATTCCATCAGGCCCTGGACCCTTATGTATGTTTAGCTGGGATAATTTGGTATATACCTCTGAAATAGATAAGTCACAACCAGTAATGTTGAAACTAGTGTTAGCCCTTGCACTATTTGGAATAGGACATTCGTCCTCACTATATACTGCAGCAAAGTACTGAGCAAACATCTTGGCTATGGTAGGACCATCGGAACTGGTTTGGCCATTATGGTTTAAAGTGTTCGGAATGCTATTATTGTTCCTTTTAGAATTTACGAACCTCCAGAAGCTTTTAATGTTACTAGGAAGTGTATGTTCAACGTTTGCTACAAACTGATTGTATGCTTGACCTGATAAGGACTTGCATATCGACCTCAATCTAGAAAATACATACCAAATTTGGTAGAAAAAATTTGTTAAAAAGTATTTGTAGATAATTTTTTTTTATTAATACAATGTAGTAGGAAATAAACGAGTACCATCTATACTGTAGACTAAAATTGTTGTTTACATGCACTGCATGACTTATTTGAATTTAGTATAGTAGGTGAAACTGTTGCATGACTTATTTGAATTTAGTATAGTACGTAAAACTGTTACTGAAGTAATTGACAGAAATAAGTTGTATTAAAAATGGTTCATTTAAGTGAAAAAGATCGTATTGAAATATTAATGATAATTAATCGGTTATGATGAATGTTAATTTTTTGGAAGTGAATTTTCCAAATCGATGTATTGGACGTAGAGGATTCATAGAGTCGCCCGCTCGTTCTCCGGACCTCAACCCGTTAGGTTTTTTTTCTTTGGGGTTATCTACTATCACGTGTTTACGTTAGGTGACTAACATGCTTGCAGGATTTGAGACAGAATACATTGATGAATGTGAACTAATACGTGGAGAAATCGTGCAAAAAGTGACTCACAAATTTATTTATAGGCTTGCACGTTGTCAGGAGGTGAACAGCAAACATTTTCAACATTTGAAATTATTTTTTTATTTTTAATATCATGGGTCTAACGTAAATAAATTAACCTATTTTTTAACTGTAAAGAGATTTATTTCTTGTTTTATTAGTTTTTTTCTTCCAAACTTGGTATGTATGAATTAAAAACAACAAGTTCTTTTAAAATCTGCAAAAATATACAGGGTGTCCCATTTAAAGTAAATAAGTTAAGGGTATTTCCGGTGAAACCGGAAGTGGAGTAGTAACAAAAAATATGGCATCAGATGCCTTTTGCGTAACTGTACTTGCATGCAAAGTTTCATAAATATTGTTATTTTCTTTTCAAAGATATTTGCTTGGTTCCATACTTTATCCCAACTCTGTATACACATAAATACCCACTACCCACATGTACGTACGTATGGTGTGTAACCCTCACACAATAAATGCACGCATTCATATGCAGTGGTAACAAAAGTATGTCAAGTATAAGGTATATACACGGGTCTAGGACGTTTCATCGCCGCCAGTTCATCGCCGCCGTTTCGATGCCGCCAGTTCATCGCCGGCCGATTCATCGCCGGCCGGTTCATCGCCAGTCGGTTAATCGCTAACTGATATATTTCCGAATTTTCGACAGTTACATTTATTATTTATTTTTAGTATTAATTAGGAATTCTAGGAAATGCGAGATATGACCATTCCCGTTGCCATATTTAATCTTTTAATAGACTTTTAAACTTTTATAATATAAAATATAATTTAACACTACAAATTTAATACTATTTAGTATCAAATTTAGGGAAAGTAGAAATAGAACAGTAAATTAATATAGTAATATTTTTTAGTTTTTTATTTGTCATAAGTTTTGAACTGAATTTAACGTCGTGTTGTTGTGTCATCTCCCATAATACAAAATCAACTGACTAACTGGCGATGAAACGGCCGGCGATGAAACGGACGGCGATGAAACGGACGGCGATGAACCGGCGGCATCGAAACGGTGGCGATGAACCGGCGGCTATGAAACGTTCCATTCCGATATACACTTACTTTCCGGTATAAAGAATGAATACTATGTAGTCAATATCATACTTTTTCTCTGCACTTTGCTAAAAGGGGGGTTGTTAGTGGGATAGATTTGACTGTAATAAACTAACAAAATATTGGAAGGATCTTGAGGGGAGTGCGGTGGAAATAGTAAGAAAACACGACATTAAACCGAGAAACCGAAAAACTGTTATTAAACGCTTTTCTTTACTTCAATAGTTTGCATCAAATATTTAGACGTTAATTTGACTGACTTTTCTTCAATGCAAATGAATGAAAATTTGCAGATATATGCATTCGCGGGAATAATACACGAATAGTCAATAAAAATTTTTTTTATGTTTATTAATTGTTTAAATAAAACAAAACGATTTTAATGGAAAATGCTTAAATTCTCTTGTTTTTTACAATGTAGAAACTTAAAACTTTTACGGATTGTAGCTAATGATATGAACTATACATAATTTCACTTTTTACGTTAATTGTTTACGTTATGCTTCATAAATAAACAATAAAGTTTCAAATTTTGAACGGTCATATTTTTGTTTATATATAAATCGGCGTTTATTCGTGTCAAATTTCAACACGATACGAAATAAAACTTCAACCAAAACTCGAATTCAAAAATTCGTGTTTTTATCGTAGTCTTAGAAAAACCACCGGTAGAGACGTTTTGTGCTACAATTTACATTAGAATTCGTTTTGTCGTATTAATTAATTAAACGTTTTCTTTAGTTCAATCGTTTGGGTCAAATCTTTGGACGTTAATGTGACTGCCTTTTCTTCAATGCAAATGACTAAAAATTTGCCGACATATGCATTCGCGGGAGCAATACACGAATAGTCAATAAAAAAACTTTTTTGTTTATTAATTGTTTAAATAAAAAAAAACTATTTTAACGGAAAATGCTTAAGTTCTCGTGTTTTTTACAATGAAGAAACTTGAAACTTTTACAGATTGTAGCTAATTATATGAACTATACATAATTTCACTTTTTACGTTAATTGTTTACGTTATGCGTAATAAAAAAAAAATAAAGTTTCAAATTTTTCTACCGATTCCGACTACATCATGTGTTTTATATCACATGTTTTATACATAGTTTAATAAACATGACGATACATTTTAATGTATGAAAAGTGTAAGACTAAAAAGTAAAAAATAAAAAATATTTTTAAGAAACGCTTTTCTTTAGTTACGAGTGACTAAAATTAAACATATTATAAAAAAATCAACTAAAAAGCAAAAAAATAAAAAAAAATGAAAAAATCTAACACATTCTTTAAAGAAAAGCGTGGCGCGTCTTCATCGAATAAATGGTTTTCGCACCACGCTTTTCTTTAACGAATGTGTTAGATTTTTTTATATGTTTAATTTTAGTCACTCGTAACTAAAGAAAAGCGTTTCTTAAAAATATCTTTTTCTTATTTTTTAAGATATTTTTTTATATATAAAGTGATGTTATTTTTATTATTTGTATAGATTTTAATTATATAGGGATACTAGATGTTGTTCAGGATGTTCAAGAACTTATAGATGTAAAATTGGGTGTGCAATTTTTTAGACTAGATTGGTCGGATATGTAATAGTTGTGATCTGATTGTGAAAATTTCTGATTTGTTTGAAACAAGTTGAAATTGAAAAATTAGTAATTTGCTAAAATTTTAATTAAATGTGTCAATCAATAAAATCATTAATAGCTAATTCAAACAATTAAAGTCAAGTATTAGGTATACTTGACTATTACCTATGGTAATGCAATCGGTGATATGTATTTAATTTACTGTAATCCAAAGGTATAATTATCTGTAGAGCAATGAAACTTTATGGAATATAACAAAAAGCTTGAAAAATAGTATGTAAAAAATAATATATTATGAAAAATATGAAAAATATTTCATTTATGTTAATATCTGTTGAATTTATTAAATAGTTGAAAAATTTAAAATTTTGAAAACATTACCTAAATTAAAAGCTAAATTAAATTTTTTTTTGTAATGATAATTTTTTTTTGTTTTAAAGTCGATAAATAACACATAATAGATTCTAGAACAAACACAAAGGAGATGGACATAACAGGAGTTTGGAAATTTTGATGGGGAAAGCAATCTGTGCACTACATCTTATTTCTTTTCAATTTTAAGAATAGGAAAATTACTGTAATTAGGCATTCCAAGAAAAACGTCAAACTACTGTCAAAGTGTAAAGACGCATTTCAAAGTTCCTCTCGAAAATTTAAATTTATTAGCAGATTTTATTAGTTAAATCCGTTAAATTTTCTTTTTTAGTTTCTTTAATTTAGTTGTAGTTTAAGTTTTATATTATTAAATCTTGATGAGCGGACACGGTGACGGTGACCATCCCGATCCCGGAGAGGACGAATTTTACAAGTTTAGAGAAGAACAGAATAATAATATGGAAATAACAGCGGTTTCAGGTATCGATAATATTAATAAAAATGTCAATAACAGCTCAAACGTAAGTAAAAATCAACTTCATATTTCGTCAAACTCGTTCCAATTAAATACAAATGACATTAGAACTATGGGCCATTCCACGAACATACGCCTGTTTTGGATTACTTCGACAACGAATATTTTACTGTGCAACATAAGAAATACGAAAGTAAATGGCGCTAATAATTATTCCAATAAACAACAATGTAATTTGCAATTTACTTTCGTTCTTCTTATTTTGCACAGTAAAATATTCGTTGTCGAATTAATCCAAACCAGGCGTATGTTCGTGGAATAGGGTATACCTATAAATATTTACAAACTGACAGAGGTCCTTTTGAAGTAATAATTGAAAATAAAAGTGATTTACGTTTAAATGCGATTAGGGTTGGTGACATAATATTTAAAAATTGGCCGGTACTGGATAATAAAATAAAAAGAATTGATTTGGCAGAAAAACATCGAGTAAAAGTAGTTTTTGGAGAGTCAAGGTGGGCCAATTTTTTAGTAGATCAAAATAAATCAAAAAGTTTTACTGAAAATAAGCTTGAGGCTTTTATACCTAAATTTATGATTCATAGTCAGGGTATTTTAAGGGATATTGATAAAGACATTTCAGATGAGGAGAAAAAAAATACAATTAAAGCCTATGACTACCACTGTAAATTTACAGTAGTAGAAGTCAAAAGATTAAAAAGGAAAATTGTTGAGAATAATACTACGGTATATGTTCCAACTAAAAGTATTATTGTGACTTTTAGGGCACAAAGTTTACCTAAATATGTAGTTATTAATAAGGTATTCATTCCGGTCGAACTATTTGTACAGAAAGTAATTTTGTGTTTTAATTGACATCGTTACGGACACGTAGGTGGTCAATGTCGTGGTAAGTTTGGATGTTTCAAATGTCACGGTGAACATTTATCCTCCAAATGCACGGAAAAACCAAACAATAAATGCCTTCAGTGCAAAGGAGATCATTTAACTACAAATTTTCAGCTGTGTCCTGAATATCTGAGGCAAAAAACTATTAAAGATATTATGTCTCAAAAGAATTTAACATACCATGACGCAATTAAATTAATCCCCAAAAAGACATACATGCAAATGCAACGACTAGTGAAAATAAAACATAAAGTCCTCAATTTCCCATAGAATTAGCGTCTCAAAAAGCTTTTCCACTCACTACTAGTCAAGCTCTTCCATATTCTTCACGTTTTTCGCAGTCTAGCCCCATTGATTCCCATAAATACACTATCTATAGAAATCCAACGAAGAGGGCCAGGCCTCAAACCCCCGATCCTTGTATTAATGAAGCAATCAAAATAACTAAACCAATTGAAATCGCTGGCTTACAAGGGGGTATTTTAAGTCAAGAATCTTACCGAGAGAATATTATTAAAACGAATGAAATGTCAGAAACAGAAACGATAACATTAGTATTTGAAGTAGTTATATATATATATATATTAAAGTCTTTAAATAGGGATAATATTTTAAATGTTCAACGGTTTGAAGAAGTTAATATTATTAAGGTCAGACTCAATAAACAGGGATTAAACTCGCAGACATGAACAAAACGTTTTCTATTACACAATGGAACTGCCGATCGGCAGTTTCAAATAAATGTAATTTGGAGTATTTACTTCAAGAATATAAAATCAATATAGGTCTTTTTTCGGAGACTTGGTTTAAACCAAATATTTATTATAATTTCGTAGGTTATAATTGTTCACATTTAGATGGAGAGGATGGAAAAGCTAGTGTAGCAATTTTAGTTTTTCTGAGATAGATTTACCTCAAATGGAAAAGATTATGGCTAGGTGTGTATGTGTTCGGATTGGTCAATTTAAGGAAGTTTATCTTGTTTCAGTTTACATAATACCTTTAAGTAGAGTTACACTGACACAAAACTCTTAATTTTTTTAATAGCATACCAAAACCATGTATAATTAGTGGGGATTTTAATTCGCATCATCCGGCTTTTGGATCAGATCTAGAAGATTTTGAAGGAAGAAACCTGTTAGAAGCAATAAACTCATTAAATCTTGTATTTTTAAACACAGGGGAACCAACCCTTGTTACTAGACCAGGCCAAAGAAAAAGTGCTATTGATATTACTATATGCTCTCAAAATATCAGTCAATTATTTCAGTGGGAGGTACTTCAAGATCCCCATGGCTCTAACCATTTGCCAATACTCATGAGGTACGCCACCACCAACAAAAAGTCATAAAATATGGAAAATTAACAAAGCAGACTGGAGAAAATTTAGCACTTTGTTATATGAAAAATCATTGAATGTTATTGACGATAGTTATGACAAATTATTAGAAGATATGAAAGAAGCAGCTACCGTAGCTATACCAAAAAAGAGTGCAAATAAACGAAATACTTTGGAAAATGCAAATCATGGTGGAATAATGACTGCCAAGATGCAGTAACGAAACGCAAGCAGTTATTTAGTAAATATAAAGAGAATCCAAATTTGGATAATCTTAGTAAGTATCAAAATCAAGATGCGATCGTTAAAAGAATTACAAATGAAGCAAAAAGAACTAGTTGGAAATCATATTGTGAAAGTTTGAACAAAAATACTCCAATGAAAGATGTTTGGGCTAAATTAAACAGATTCAAAACAGAAAACAAGCAAATAGACATCAAATAGAGTGAGGAGACTGGACAGAATATTTTCATAGTAAAATCTGTCCGAATTGGGTTAACGAAAAACCAAGAGAGTTCAAAAATTATTACATAAATAATCACGACATGCTAAATAAACCTTTCACAATGAACGAATTACAACAAGCTTGTAAGAAAAGAAATAATACGTCTCCCGGAATAGACAACATCCATTACCCAATGATTGCTGAGATTCCAGTTATAACTAAGCAGCGCTTATTAGGCATTTATAACAGTATATTATATACAAACAAGTCGAACATACCAGATGATTGGAAAAAATATTTAATAGTACCTTAAACCTAATAAAGCTTGAGATTCTGCAGACTCCTACAGACCTATTGCATTGGGGTCTTGTATAATGAAAACGTACTAACGACTTATTAAAAACAGGTTAGAACACTGGCTGGAGAAAAATCAATTATTATCAGCAGTCCAATATGAATTCAGAAGAGGACGTCCAACTCAAAAAGTTACAACATCATTTGCTACTGATGTGCAATTAGCATTTACTCGTAACAACTCAATCTCCTGCCTATTTTTAGACATTAAGGGAGCATATGATGTAGTTAATCTAGACATATTGACAGATAAATTATACGCCATAGGAATTCCAGAAGGGGTTATTGCGAACTTAATGAAGTTATACGGTGATAGAAAAGTGTATTTAAATATAAATGGAGTGATAGGTACGCCCAAATCAACATCAATTGGATTGCTTCAAGGAAGTATTTTAAGTCCATTATTGTTTATGCTGTACACTGCTGATGTTACTAGTTCTATTACCAAAAAAACTAGAATACTTCAGTACGCAGACGACTTTTGCATTTATACGGAAAAAAGTCGATCGAAGCTTCAATCAATGCATTAGAAAATGCCACAGAAAGACATGCCGAATGGTCACAAAGAAATTGATTCAGCATCTCTCAAGATAAATCAGTCATGTGTTCATTTACGAGAAGACGTTATCAGCCACCAAACCAAATTAATATAGGATCTTTCACATTCCCATATAAAACATCAGTTAAATACCTTGGCATAATTTTAATCAAAAGCTCTCTTGGAAAGAACATATTCATCATTTGTCAAAAAAATGTGAAAACGCAATAAATGTACTAAGAGCTTTTAGCCACACAAAGTGGGGAGCCGATCCAAATACATATATCACTAATCTTCTATAGAGCACTCATACGTTCAGTGATTGACTATGGTTGTACATATTTTATATGGAAATGCAAATTTAACTCAATTGGAGATATTGGAAAAAATAAAAAATAAGTGTTCACGACACTGTCTTGGATGTATACAAAGCACACAACACATATTTTAGAAATCGAAGCAGCAGAGCCTCCTTTGCATCTTAGACGGCAATTTTTGTGTGATGTTTTTATATCGAAACTCCTAGCACAGAAAAGATCTGAGAAAATACAAAACCTCAATTCAAAAATAGATAGTCCCTTCTGGTGACGTAAAATTCATCCCAAAGTAATAAGCAGTTATCAGCTACTAATCCAATTTAATAGCGAGGTTTACAGAAAGGACATCCTTCCCTTTTATAATTGTGATTATAACCTATTAGAACTACAAATTCCTTATTATTATCTTAATATTGAACCACATGTTAATCAATTTAACATAAATACGTTTGTTGAGCAAACAATTCTGAAAAGATGGCCGGAGTCCGATTGTATTTATACAGATGGATCCAAATTCGCCGAGTCTACTGGATGCGCCTTTTACCACTCAAATGAAAATCTATCCAAAAAATTTAAACTTTCAAATCAAATGTCTAGTTATACTGCTGAGCTCATCGCAATTCTTCAAGCTTTGAGATATATTAATATCCATCACAAGAATAAGTTTATTATATTAACAGATAGCAAAAGTTCGGTAGACAAAATAGTACAAACTAAATTATTAGGCACTTCATCAGTAGTAATTATAAAAATTTTAGAAACAATCCGGTTACTTACGAGTACAGGTAAACAAATTTCTTTGGTTTGGATTAAGGCTCATTATGGAATTAACGGAAATGAAATAGTGGATAGACTTGCCAAGGATGCTACTACAACAGGGGAAACGATAGAAGAATCATTAATGCCAGTCACTGATCTACGACAATGGTTTAAGAAAAAACAAATGGAGCAATGGCAACTGGAATATGATAACTCTCTTAAAGGTATAAGATTTCATGATATCCAACCAAAAATTTATAGAAAACCGTGGTTTAACGATATTACAAATCGGCACTTCATTAAAACCTTAAATAGAGCAAGGAACAAACATGGTTTATATCCAGTCCACAAAAATAAACTAGGGTTGGCCACTTCTCAAAACTGCACTTGCGGGGAGTTGGGTACATTAGAGCATGTGATTTTCGATTGCGCAAACTTCCAGATGCTGAATCAACAGTTATATAAGAATCTACAAACAGTAGGAGTTACTCTCCCCACCAATTTAAATTCCATTTTATGTACACGAAATATAAATTTGTGTAAAATTGTTTATAACCACTTAAAAAACATGAAAATTGATATTTAAAAATAATATAAAAAAATTCAAAAAAAATATATACAAAAAACCATGAAAAAGAATAAAAATAACAAAAAAAAAGAAATAAATATTAAAACACAATAAAAAAAACAGAAAAAAGCAAAAAAAAATCACAAAGAAGGCCTAAACTTCCGAGAGGTTAAATCGGGTTTAGGTCTTAGCGCTGAAAAAAATATTTTAATATCAATTAGTGGTTTAGTATAAGTATTTAGTAATAGTGTTTAATATTAGTATGTATTTTTAATGTAATATATGTAATATATCGCACCCTCAGTGCAAGACTGCAGTAAGTCAAAATAAGTAAGGTTCGAGATAAAGACGATTTTGTTTATTTTCGTGCTAATATCGGTGAAATTAGACACAAGTTTTAAGAAAAATTAACATTTGATTATGATTTTGCATGCTTTTCAGCCTATATTACATTAACCAAGAACAGAAATTTAAATAAAATAATATTAATGCAAAAAAATAGGAATTTCAAAGTTACAACACTTTTGCACGGAAAAAATTGTTAATCACTACAAATTTAGTATTAGAGTTTCAAAGTTACAACAGTTTTGCACGAAGAAGATTGTAAAAAGTGTAAACACATTTACTTTTACAGTAAAACCTGTGTTACCGGCCACCTGTTAACATCGGCCACCTGTACTAACGGCCAGTTTAAAAATTCCCCAAACCAATTATGTATATCTAAACTACAAAAACTGGCAATACCGGCCACCTTTATATATCGGCCAATAGTTCTTTCATTTTTAGTGGCCGTTGCTGACAGGTTTTACCGTAGTTGTTGTCCTCTTCTCGTACATCATCTTGTGCCAAAATATTTTTATAAAAACTATCGTGGGCTTCTGGTATCATACCCGAATGGCATAAGTATACCAAATCTTTATTTTTGGCTGTTCTTTGGCAAGTTTTCTGAGAATAGATATTTTTGACCTCTCAGTATTGTCAATACACAAGTTTTAAGATAACTGTTTTTCCTTTCATGAGAAAAAATACTTTTTGGTCGTAAATAATTAGTCTTAATTTATGTGGTTATAATCCAATCTAACAAATAAATGGTCAAACGACATCGCACACATCTTATGGAAAATAAATATAATATCACACAAAGCACATAATCATCAAGCAAACAATAGCCCAACCAAAAGGGACTGGCTGACCTCTGACGAGATCTTTGGTTCTCACAAGGTCAGATGGGCTATTGAAACTTTTGAACCTTATAAAACTGCGGGACCGGATGGTATATTTCCTAAGCTTCTCCAGGAGGGTCTGGAAATAATCATGGGTCCCCTGATCACAATATTTAGAGCTAGCCATGCTCTGGGATACATTCCCAAAGCTTGGAGAAGGGCAAGGGTGGCGTTTATTCCCAAACCAGGAAAAACAGATTACACCTTAGCAAAATCCTACAGGCCTATAAGTCTGACCTCATTCATGTTAAAAACCATGGAAAAAATCTTGAACGAACACATCAAGAAAAACAATTTAAATGAAAATCCACTGCACCAACGGCAATGGGCGTATCAGGCAGGGAAATCAGGTGAAGCCGCCCTGCACAATCTAGTGTCGGAACTCGAAAGGAGTCTGCATCAGAAAGAAGTCGCCCTTGCTGCATTTTTAGATATAGAAGGTGCATTTGATAATACCTCAATCGAGTCTATACAAAGCGCACTGGTGAGGAAGAAAATCAACAACACAACATGCAAGTGGATTATTCAGATGCTTCAGAGCAGAATAATATCCACAGATACGCATGAAGATACCATAAATCTGAGGGCAACTAAGGGATGCCCTCAAGGCGGTGTATTGTCACCGTCATTATGGAACATAGTTGTCGATGATCTGATTCATGGGCTAAGCGCCCAAGGAATCTGGGTCCAGGGTTTCGCAGATGATATCGTGATAGTAACTAGGGGAAAATTTCCCAGCACTGTTGCGTATCAGATGCGATATGCCCTTCACTACATAGAGAACTGGTGTCTGAAAGAGAACCTCTCCGTGAACCCTTCTAAAACTAAACTGGTAGCCTTTACAAATAAGAGGAAGCTTACTGGACTGAGTGAGCTGAAATTATTTGGAGAGGTACTGGAAAGAACCAATGAGGTTAAGTATCTAGGGGTAACCCTGGATTCGAAACTCAATTGGAATACTCATATTACCAATATAACCAATAGGGCTAAGCGACTCTTCTGGAACTGCAGACGAGTTGTAGGTAAAACCTGGGGATTGAAACCAAAGGTGATATGTTGGTTGTACACATCAGTGATACGACCGACAGTTACTTATGGGTCAGTACTCTGGTGGAGAAAGACGGCTTTGCAATCTTGTGTGACCACTCTCACCACCCTACAAAGACAAGCGCTTCTAAATATAACAGGAGCCTTGAATAGTACAGGAACGGCTTCATTAGAGGCTATCACAGGTCTCCCTCCGCTGGAATTGTATATTTCGGCGGTAGCCTTTATGACCATCCTGAGGCTCAAAGCAAACAATACTTGGAGGCCAAATTATGTATTGAATAGCCACACAAACATTACTGGGACTATACTTGAGGAATACATCTTTATGATGAACTTAGATATGATGACACCAGAACTAATCTTCACTGAGAAGATTAACACAATTATACCATCTAGAGAACAAAAAGTCCCAATCATTAATGGAGACTTAATATGGTTCACTGATGGATCTAAAACTGCCCATGGTACTGGATCAGGAGTCTTTGGGCAAACATGTAACTATAATAAATCTTACAGCCTAGGTCAACATACAACGGTGTTCCAGGCTGAAGTTTTTGCTTTGGTGGCCTGCATTGATGAAATAATTGATGAGGACCCTAAAGCTAAGAGAATCAACATTTACACAGATAGCCAATCGGCTATTCTGGCTGTAAAGAACCCTCTCACCAAATCAAAACTGGTGAGAAACTGCAAAGCTCTCCTCAATAACCTGGCAAAAGACAACAAAGTGTCTTTAATATGGGTGCCGGGTCATGAAGGGGTGCATGGGAACGAACGAGCAGATATGTTAGCGAAACAAGGCTCGAGAAAAACTTTTGAAGGCCCAGAACCTTTCTGTGGCATCACTAAAGATGCTATGAAAAACGAGGTTCAGAAATGGCTGATAAATAATCATCAAAATAAATGGAGAACCACTCAAGGGCAAATCCAGACTAAAAAAATAATCAAGAATATTGATAAAAAACTCTCGAACAGTTTGATGAACCTCAATAAACGAGAGATCAAAACGGTCACTGAAATGGTGACTGGACATTGTCGTTTAAGAAATCACCTATACAAACTAGGTAAGGTGAATGAACCATGGTGCAGAAAGTGCGAAATGGAAGAAGAAACTGCCATACTCATACTATGCTATTGCAGTGTGCTAGATGATGTGAGGCAGAACTTCACTGGTCAAATGAGGTTTGAACCAGAAGAGATCTTAAAACTACCAATAAGAAAACTGTTGGCCTTCGTTGAGGCCACAGGACTTATTAAAGTTTAAGGAGAAGAACAGGGTTTGGTACAAAGGTCTTATGACCAAGTGCCAGAGACTAACGAGTCTCGCCTGAGTTAAGAAGAAGAAGAAGAAGAAAGGACATAAAATTTACATGAATAGATTGGTCTCGAAAATCTTTGTTTATTGTCTCAGCCGTTAATGGATTACGTAGACGCGCTCTATGTTAAAATTAAACACCACAGATATAGATATTGAAATAACAAATATCTTACTTTTTTCATTGCTTGTTATTTCTTGTTATCGAATCCGTTGCAATGTTCCGTGCAAAACTGTTGTAACTCTGTTACGTTAGAGTTACAACAGTTTTGCACGGAACTTATGTTCAAAATAGTTAAACTGTTGTTGTTGTAATATTTAGCCCATTAAGCATTTGAAAGTTACTAAAATTTTACAGGGGATAGATATGCATGTTTACAATCAAATTCCATGATTACTCCATTTTCATAAAATTTTGAGTTACTGCAGTCTTGCACTGAGGGTGCGATATGTTTGTAATTATTAAAATATAATGTATATCAGTTAAAATTAGGAAATTTTGTCTATGAAAAATATAATAAAAAAAAATTGAGCTGGACAATTGGTTCAAACCAAGGTCATACATCTAAACACACACACACATAGGCATTCCAATGAACTGTCAAGGATGGCTGGCGGAGGGCAAAAGTGCATGGCGTATCTAATGTTTACATTGAATATTGACATTAATTTGTAAAGAATATCCTGTTTGGTTTTGTTTTTTTGTTAACTGTGTAGCGAAATCTGCGAAATTGTAATAGCCAATTAAATATGAAGTGGTTTATCGCCTACAGAACTGAATTATCCCATAGTAGTTATCAGTTTGTGTCAATTTGTTTAAAAAAGACCCTACTTAAAAGGCTTTACATTTTCCCCATGCAATTCATTTAAATGAATTATCCAAACAAAGGCGGGAACAATGGATAAAAGCCATAAGGAGAACAGATCTAACAGAACTAAAATAAAGTGGTAAGTTTAATGTAATTCAATTAACAAGGTTTTTAAATGTCTACAATAGTAATAAACATGTACCGAATGATTCAAACTTTAATTCTTAGGAGAGCCAGCCACTTTAGAGGACATAAATAATGAAGATTTGATTCCAAACCAAAACATGGGTTGCCAAAGGCAGGCAATAAAAAGAAAAGGTGATCTACAATGCGAAGAGCTGATAAAAGAAGTAAATATAAAGTAAATAAGACTTCTCTCGATGATGTAAGTGTAAGATATAGTTTATTACAATATGGTTAATTGCAAAACTCACAATGTTTTGGACTGCATTAATGTATATAGCCTAAACTGTCGTTAAATAGTAGGTAATATTAAAATACTCTTGTGATACTTTCCACATTTGTATGATTTTTTATGGTATACAATATAGAGATTTTATTTATGTATTTGTTTTAAGGAGCCAACACCAGATAATTTAAATGTAGGATAAGGAGTAACTGCTGGAACTCCAACGCAACCGGCCGTTGCATATCGTTTTGGAATATTGAATAGCATCTGTTCTCCATATTTTAATACAGTCATGTCAATATTACATCAAAAATTAAAAACATTAATAATCTGGCCAGAACTTGAAAGTACCTAGCATAGAAAACAGTCCTTGTTTTAAAGAGGTTTTCAGGATAAAACATCAGAAATAATTGAATCGGTCATTAGAAAAGGGGTCATTTTTTGTCATTTCCACTTTTCGTTGGATTTATATTTAATACACATAGATAATTCCACATGAAAACGGGTTAACTTTCAATGTGATTACCATAAGCACAGCAATTTGGTGAAATTGACAAAAAAAATACTAATTAGTTAATAATTAAAATAAATAGTTAGTCATTTTGCCAATTTTGGCAAAATTGGTCAAAAAAAATTACCCACTAAAATCACTAACCAGTTGTGTCTGAGTTTAGCGAACCGACTCTAACAGTATCTGCACAATGTAATTGTCACATTTTGAAATGTGTATTTGAATGTTATGAACATATTTTGGTATAGTTAATATTTGTAACCCGGGTTATGGGTGCTCATGGGGGCACCCTAATTCTTTCTACATAGGTACAATGAATTTTTTCTGGTAACAAAATTTGACTTTCTGTTAAGTGAAGCTTTTTTTTTAAGTTTTCCTTAGTTTACAATAAGAATATTAAGCTTTACATTATTTACATTTATACTGACTCTTCCGTGGAAGAGTCAGTATAAATGTAAATATAAATGTAAATTTTTTCTGCTAGAAACTTTCGTAAAATCCACAATTTATGCTTAGAGGTTACTTTCCTTCTATGGACGTCAACTATAATTTCAGTGATTTTTTGAATAAGCTTGTCTGTATCTTCAATAAAGCATTTCCTTTAATTACAATTAAGCCAAAACATCACAAACCCTGGGCTACCAAAGGTATCCCCACATCAGCCAAGAATATACGTTCACTACTGTTCATCAAGAAATTTACTAAAAATACTAAATACTAAATACTCTAATTATTTTTCAGCTAACAAGACCGCCTTGCAATTAAATGCTGATAAGTTTATTACTAGCGGAGCAGATAAGCGGCGATATATTTTACACTACCTTTATGAATAACATTTTACTGGTCTGCTGTTTCAATCAGCACTCCTCAACAAGTTATCGCTTATTGGTTTTAATATTTTATTGCAATAGTACGAGTACGAAATATTTATTTAAACAGTGAATTTATTACATGTTATTTTTTTTTAATTTTTAATTTCTTCTGACGTATCGTATAATGTAGGTTTACCGAATAATCAAAGTTATGCCTTTACAAAAACATATTATTTAAAAAATAAGGAGTATATATGTGTCATAATAAATGTAATCTCATTTATTCACACTTTAAAAATTTGTTTAGTATGTATGTATTTAATTTGTTTAGTATGTATGTATTTCTTAAAGGCACACAATCATTGAAAAATGATTCATGCTATTTAAAAATATCTTTCTGTTAACGACTCTGTTATCGACAAAGCAGATCAAATTTAAACTTGTCATCATATTACACTTCTGTGTTGTTTAATAATTTAGCAAAATACATAATCAGCAAAAATCTTATTTGAAACATGCGAACGGTTTTTGCAATCACATTCAATGCAGTGTTTATGCCTGTTATTATAGCATTGGCTGTTAAATAATTCGTCCCAGGAACGCAACTCATAAATATTGGCAATATCATTTTAAAGTCTTCTACTTTAAAATGTATCATATGTATCTGAATTGCCGATATAAATGAGTCAAATTAAATAAATTATTAGAAGAATTTTTTTACTAAGCAACAACATTTTTGTTTATATTAATAGTATTTTGTATTTTGACAACGGCACCCGATTTGGGCGTCGAAACGTTAATAAAAATCATTTTTTAATAATATTGTGGCTTATTTCCCATTCTAAATAGTTAAATAATTTGTGTTCGATTGTTTCGTTTGTTGTACAACACTCGTCCTTTTTAGGTTGTAGTAGTTGTTTGGTTGTATATAAGTACATACAGTAGGAAAAATGAAAGAATACCCATGAACGAGCATATAAAACACGCTGTATTTTCCTGTCACCGTGTCACACAAAAAATTGGCCAGCGCAAGTACATGTATTAATTATTATTATTACATGTACTTGCGCTGGGCAATTTTCTTTGTGACACGGTGACAGGAAAATACAGCGTGTTTTATATGTTCGTTCATGGGTATTCTTTCATTTTTACGACTGTACCTATTTTTTTTATAGTAGTATAGTGAAGCGGTACTTTAAAGTAAAATGAATAATTTGAAGAAACGTAGAGTGTTGTCTCCAGAAGAACGGCGTTTAGTTCTGAAAGTCCAAAGTTATTTCAATTTGGAAAAAAATAATATGGGTCCATTGGCATCTGTTATGGCTGTTCAGAAACGCACATGCGATGCTTGCGGTATCTCGGAGAGGACATTCCGAAGAATTAATAACATGAGTGAGGATGAAATAAATAAAGTAAGCAAGAGAAATCGTCGACATACAAAAACTTTAGATTTGCACCAGTCAATTAAACTTGAAATTAAAAATATTATATACAATATGTATAAAGCCAAAGACCATGTAACAATTAGTGCTGTGCTACATAAAATTAAAGACAAGGAACTGTGTGATATTAGTTTAACAAGTTTGTGGAGAATGCTGAAACATTTAAGTTTTCGATATAAACAGACAAATAATAGACAAGTATTGTGTGAACTCTCTAATGTTGTTTCAAAACGGTGGCATTTTTTAAGAAAATATATGAACAACAAAACGCCTGATAGTCCGAGGCAAGTTGTATTTTTAGACGAAACTTGGATTTTCGCTAAAGGAAATATGTCAAAGTCATCCTGGCAAGATGGCACCACTAAATGTTATTCATGTAATCGTTCCGGTAATGGTAAACGCTACATTATACTTCATGTTGGAAATGATGAGGATTTTATTCCGGACGCTAGTTTAATTTTTTCGTCCACAAAGAATACAGGTGATTACCATGGAAATATGGATGCAAATATTTTTGAAGAATGGTTTGAAGAAAATTTGTTAAAAAAATTGGAGCGACCATCCATAATAGTGTTGGATAATGCATCCTACCCCTCCAGAGTAGAAGAGAGATCTCCTTCAAGCAGCTGTACAAAAGAAGAAATACAGTTGTGGTTGACAGAAAAGAAAATTTGTCACAGTGACATATTTTTAAAAGTTGATTTACTTCAAAGGTGTGGAGAGCACAAAATTCAAAAGAAATTTGTTACTGACCAAATGGCTCTTAAATATGGCCATGAAGTTCTTCGACTTCCGCCCTACCATTGCCACTATAATGCAATTGATTTAGTTTGGGGTACAGCCAAAATTTTTTATGATAAACATGCATCCAAAACAACAGATGACGCTAGCGTTCTTAGTTTATGGAAAGAATGGCTAGAACAAATAAAAACAGTACAATGGCAAAATTGTATTTAAGCAAGAAACCCATTATGAACGGCCAGCACGGCACAGCCCGGCACGGCACAGCACAGGCCGGCCCGTCCAAAAACCCATTTGTAACGGCCAGCGCGGCACGGCACCGGAAAAATGATCATTTGCCATAAATGATAATGTATTTTTATTAATAAAATATATACAGAGAGGGGCTAAATTATCGAATAAATTCATTTTCTCTAAAATGGACGGCTTTGGAAGAAAATACCAAAACAGGTCGATTTTTACTTTTAAATTACAATTTTTTGGCATATACAGTGGAACTTGGAACCTCGATTATCCGTCACCTCTGTTAACCGTCAGGGTCCATTAAGTTATATTGTATACACAAGTAAAAATTGAGTCATCAATTCATTTTGTTTGAGCATTGCGATAAGCCAAACGAAATTCATTGAAATGTACACGTGCAGTTATGCCATCACCGTATTTTTTTATGTAAATAATTTTTGTCCTTATTCAGGGCTCTGGATTAAATTTCAATTTAAATAGGTAATGATAAATGATACCATACTTTTAGAGTTCTATTTTTAGAATCGCAAGCCGAAAATAAAAATGTACATCACACAAATTATTAGTTAATATCTGTGTGTCACCATAACAGTATGATTTTTATTTTTTTAATGTTTTGTTAACCGTCTTCTCGATTATCCGTCATACCCTTGGTCCGGTGCCCTGACGGATAATCGAGGTTCCACTGTATTTCATACTAGAGACGTCATTCATTTGAGCTTAATGATGTAATCGATGATTTTTTTTAAATGGGAATAGGGGTTGTGTGGCATCTCATTTGAAAGGGTGTTCAATCCTCTATTCAGTAATATAAACAATAATATCATTATTTATACAGGGTGGCCAAAACAATAATTTTTAAATTACATTAATTGACGCAAAAAGAAGAATGTATGTAATTTATTTAACTCAAAATACATTGTACTGCTGTCAGTAAATAGAAAAAAATGTTTATTTCACAAATAAACATTTCGTTTCACTTAAATTAAATCACAAACAGCCTCCCACCTACCTCTTGACAGTTTGAACATTTAATTTAAGCGAAAAGCAATGTTTTTTTGCCAAATAAACATTTTTTTCTATTTTCTGACATCATTAGAAAGTATTTTGAGTTAAATAAACTGCATACATTCTTCTTTTTTCGTCAATTAATTTAATTAAAAAAGTATTTTTTGGCCACAAATGAGATGCCACACGACCCATATTCCCATTTAAAATAAGCATAGATTACGTCATCACGCTCAGATGGATAACGTTACTAGTATGAAATATATGCCAAAAAATTGTAATTTAAAAATAAAAATCGACGTGTTTCGAGATTTTTCTCCAAAGCCGTCCATTTTAGAGAAAATGAATTTATTCCATAATTTAGCCCATCTCTATACCTATAGGAGAAAAATGTTATGTATTGTTTTAATTTTATTTTAGAAACGCATTATGTCATCTATGATATATTTTAAAAACTATCGTAAAATAAAAGTTTTTAAAAGACATAAATTACACAATTTTAATGAATATGCATCATGTTAAAAAAACGAATTCATGGTTAAAAGATAATGTACGTACCTGTCCATTGATCAAAATGTTCGGATATTTGTACCCATGCATTGTCCTTTTTCTTGCTATCGTGATAACCTGGGTCTGATGCATCATACAAAAATGGGTATTCTCTGACACTCTCAATTAAAAGTTCGTCCATATTATTTCAAAAGAAACAACGCGCTTTCAATTAAAAAATCAACAATATAATATTTTATAACAATTATGACACACTGGCGCCGACTAGGACTGGCCGTTGAGGCCGTTCGACTCCAACGGATTTTATTCTACTCGGAGAATTTCGGCCGTTCCGTTTGCGTGCTGGCCTGTGCCGGGCCGGGCTGGCTGCTCATAATGGGTTACGTTGCATTTAAAACTATACAAATGAATTTGGACTGTCCTGTGCCGTGCCGGGCTGTGCCGTGCTGTCTGTTCATAATGGGTTTCTTGCTTAGACATACGGAAGACATAATCGTTAAGTCTTTTCAAACCGAACAAGTTATAGATGAGGTCCGGCCTCTAATTGAAGGGCTCGGGGCAATAAGGGACCTAAGCCACATTTTTTGAAATTTGAAGATTTTAGTAAAACGGGCCCTGTAACAATAGTCTCAAGCCACCAGCGAAGTTTTACGGCTATTGGGCAATAAATGTGGCTACCAGGCTATAATGACCTTGTTGCCGACTTGCAAAATCATGGAAAATTTTTAAGCAAGAACGTCATAAGCCACAGTAAAATCAACATGGCGACACATGATCGGAGAGTGTTGAAAGAAAAACAATTATTTTATAAGGAAAAATACAGTGGTTCTGGTTCGGATTTTGACTCTGACGATTCTGTAAAGGATCGAGAATATTCTCCGCATACGAGTTCCAGTGAAAGTTATGAATCTTCTCCGAAAAAGCTAAGTAAACATTTTAGTGGCTTGAGACCTTCTTGCTGTAGGATATGGGGCTTGTGTCTTAATAAGTTATAATAACATTAAATTTACTTTTTTAGTAAAACGTAGCCCCAAATAACCTGTTTTCAATTTTTTTATTGATAAAGAGCCATTAACACTAATATTCTATTTAAATTCGTTTGTCAATAACACGTTTTAAGACCAAAAAAGTATTTTATTTAGTAGGTGGCTTGGTCCCTTCTTGGTTCGATAGCGAACACCCAAATTCCATATTCATTAAACATGCCCTAAATGGAGCGTTTGTTGAAGTAAATGTTGGTAAGAGGGTTGTAAAGTTTGGTGACAACAAAAAGCTTTAAAAATATACATATGGAGGACCAATAATACTGAATATCAAAAAAATTCGGGATATAAAGAAACTTTTACAATATATTCCTCTCACAAACCAGCAGTTTTATCTCAGTATTATTGGAATCAGTACAAGTAACATTGAACAAGACTATAACCAAGTTGATGAAACAGAGGAAGTAGACAGGGATGCTGAACCGATTTTTTTTAATAAAAATAATATTTTAGGTATATTCTTGATTTTAGAATAGTTCATTTTGTTATGTTCAAAAAGGTCATAAGCCACATTTATTTGTTTAATAAATTTTTTCTTAAAAGATGCAGTGTCATTTTGTATCTGTCTTTGAAAAAATATATTATAGAATTTATTATGCATGTAAGGAATTAAGGCAAACATTATAAAATATAAAAATGTGATTTCAGGATTTTGTTAAAAACTTTAAACGTGATTTACTCAAAACTTTTCAAATGAGGCTTAGGTCCCTTATTGCCCCGACCCCTTCAATTATTCGGATAGACAATTCACATAGTGACGACTCTGATAGTGAAATATCAGACAGTGAATAGGACAAATCGTTTGCTAAAAAGAAGTGTTCCGGGAATTCAATTCGGACTTTGCGGTGTGTTTTAGTTAAACGATAAAGTACCTTCGGTCTAATTACTGGAGTGCATGTGCATACTTTCAATAGCTTTGGTATTAATTACTGGACTACACGTGTTTGAACCTTTTGTTTTGTTGAAAACTCGGAAGTGATTTAGTGCCAATTTGTTTCAAGGTTATATTTAATACAGTGTCTGCAGAAACTAAAGTCTTGGATGTATTTTATTCAAATTTGGACATACCAGCAACTTGGCAAGTATTTTCCAACTTTACTGCATGCAAAATCATTCGTATAATTTTCTCTCTACGCAAAATAGAGGCTTATAGAGACTTTGATGAACATTTGATGTCGACAAATAATTTCGAGTAATCGAAATATTCCGTCCCACTTCTTTTAACACGCCCTGTATATACATATTATAATTATTTTATTTGCCTTTGATACAGTAAAATCCAATATTATTACTGAACATAAAATACAGGAAATTAAATATTTTTTTCTACGACCGTTTAATAACATGCTCATTATTCGCTATTTTTTCATAGATAATAGCACCCATAACTGTTTGTACCCGTGAGTAATAATTCATTACTCACGGGCGGAAGTTACTCACGGGCTGAAGTTAGATTCAAGTGGCGCATGCCACTTTTAATATTAATCGTTTATAAACTGCAAATAAAATTACTTAAACTTGTTTATTTAATACAATAATTATTGTAATTTATACTACCATGTGAAAATTTTTAAAAGGAATTTTAACTGTAACAATGTCAGTATTTTTTCACGTTTATATCTTGTTTACTAAAAATTTTGACGTTTATCATTTAATTTAGTGACAGTGACATTAGCGCAGTTTGTTTATGTTAATCGGAATTTATAACTAATATTGTGTTTGTTTTTCAAGTTATATTGTGTTAAATATATTATAGCATATTATGTATAGTTATATTATTATATTAAATATAGTTAAATGTAAATATACATTATAACTATATAAGTACAGTATTTCTCATGATCATCTTTCAGTGCGTCACAATTTTTCGATTTCTTTCTAACGCATTAAATTTTATGTGACAGAAAAAAGGCACGTCGGTGATTACATTTCGTCGGTGACATTTTTATAACATTCATTCTAGTTACTCTAGTTGTCGACAGATGGCGCCATAATAAAAAAATATTTTTTTTTAATTAGATAATAATATTACAAATATAATCTGTATAATTTATAAGACTATACAAATCAAAGAAATTACCATTTTATAAATGCAAGAAACACATTTGATTTGTTTTTATTCCAAATTGAAAATAAAATGTGACAACTGTCAGATTTAACTAAAATGTCATGTTAGAATAAATGTCATAAATGTGTACTATCACGGACTTGCCCTTTATCCTATCATTTGTTACGCACTGAAAAATGATCATGAAAAGGACAATACATATATGGAATAGGGCTTTTCATCGATTGTCATTTGTTTCGAGCTTCTGTCAAATGTTGTATAATCTGTGTATAATATTTATTTACACGGATTATACGACATATGACAGAAGCTCGAAACAAATGACTGTGAATGAAAAGCCCTATACGTCCACCGACAATAGCCATTTCCTATTTATTAGATTCACTGACAGTAGGGACAAATATAATTTTTAGGAAACGATCAGAACTTATATTCACTATTTCTAGTTGTATTTTTACAATAAATAAGAATTTAGTAATAGTAGGCAACCAATTATTCAGCCATGTACTAGGGGTAAATAGCATTTAGGTATTTTTTAAATTATTATAATTTAAATCTCGAGTAGTTGATAATTAAATTTTTTACTAATTAAAATAAAAAAAGGTCGTAGAAAAATTATAGTATTCTACTCGCATGTAATGACTATTACTCACTCTGATGAATTACGACACTCGCCTACGGCTCGTGTCGCAAACTTCATCATCGTGAGTAATAGCCAGCATTACATGCTCGTTGAATAATATACTATTACTTATTATTATTAACGCCCCACTGTTTGAGGCCCACTGATCATATCTTAATTACATATCGGCCGTCATAGGGTTCTGTTACTAATATATCACAAAGTAGAGGGCAACCTAATTAAAACTTAAAAAATCAGCTAAAAAATTATATGTTGTTCTTAAGCTATTATATAATTAACCTTGTGGCATTTTTATAATTAACTATTTAGATGGGAAATAAGCCACAATTAAATTGAAAAAAATAATTTTATTAACGTTTCGACGCCCAAATCAAAAACAACGACAACCGATTTGGGCGTCGAAACGTTAATAAAATTATTTTTTTCAATTTAATTATGGCTTATTTCCCATCTACATAGTTAATTAAAAAATTATGCTATCAAAATCGTTTAAGAAGCTCGACAAGTATTGCAAAATAAATTTGGTCCATAATAAACAATCTTCTTCGAAATCAAACTCACACAGCTCAAACATTTTCCCTTCCAGACCATGAATTCTTTGTTAATGTGAGTAAAAATATAACATCAACTATTTTGTCACAAGAGATCCATTGTTTTAAGATCCGATTCCCTATCTCCCTAATAGGGCTTTTCTTCGATTGTCATTTGTTTCGAGCTTCTGTCATGTGTCACATAATATTAATATATCTACGCCATACGTCTTTGGTTTCTATCATTGTTATTACCAATAACGTATGACGTAGATATATTAATATTATGTGACACATGACACAAGCTCGAAACAAATGACTGTGAATGAAAAGCCCTATTGAAGAAAGGTCTCAAATTCATTCTTTATAAGACTAGTTGATAAATCTGAACTGATCCAAACAATCAAAAGCAAATCTTTCTGTAGTACTGATGGACTATCCATAAAAATTTTTTCAAATCTCCCAGAAAATGTGTTGGTAGTTCTCATCCCACTACTGATTCTTTTAAGTCGTGTTCTCACTATAAAATAATTTGATCAAACTGGTTTGAGCAAAGTGAAAGTGACAGTTAGTGACGTAACATCCTGAGTTTTCATTGTGGATAATAACGAAAAATTTTAATTTTAAATAAAGTACAAACAAGTTAGACAACTCAATACAAAAAATTTGATCAAACTAGACTGATAGTGAGAACACAGATTTTTAGGATTTCAACAAACTGCAATTGTGACGTCACTTTGACGTACTTCCGGAGTTTGCTCAAACTGTCTGATCAAATTATTTGAAAGTGAGAACACGACTTTAAGGGGCTACCCTAGTGTAAAAGAACGAAATTGACATACTTTTTGTACTGTACCAATTGTTTTGAAAATTTGCATGATCATTTATTATAAAAAGAAGTAAATGTAAAAAAATTCGGGTATAATATCACAAGAGAGTGAGAATAAATTAAAAATAATGCGACAGTTTTTCGAAAATTTGTTGTCTGGCAATAGACACGAGAGCCCGCAGGGCTCGAGTGGCTATTGCCCAATGACAACAAATTTGATTAAAAATGAAGCATTATTTTCCTATTTATTCTTACTGTCGTGTGATATTCGTAAGATTATTTTTTAATACGTATATTATGGATATTTTCTTAAATATGACAGTTGTCAAAACTAGGAAACTGGTTGCCATTAAACAGAAACAATCTACTTAAAAAAATTCTATCGGTAATTTTCTACAGTAGATAATTCTCAGTATAATTTTAATCTGATTGGACAGATTTAAATACGTGATCAAATATCTTACTATACGATTGGAAGTTAAAATCATTAAAAAATAATCATAAAAAAATATTGAAAATTAAACGATTTATGCGCCATCTCCTGGCACCGTGAAAATAAAACATAGCTCCACTGCTGCAGTGATTGGGACTAATAGAGATCCTGAAACATAAAATTTCAAAGTTATTATTTAAATATAGGTTATTTTCTATACCACCAACTAGGGGTTTTTTAATCGGATAAAAAATGTCAATTTGGCGCTTTTTAAAACTGAAAATATTCTAGCTAATTTAAAAAAAAATCAACACTTTCGATGTGTAAATTTCATTCTTTTACACTAGGATAGCCCCTTAAAAGAATCATTAGTGGGATGAGGACTTTGCTTTTTATACTATTGATTGTTTGGATCAGTTCAGATTTATCAACTAATCTTATAAAGAATGAATTTGAGACCTTTCTTGAATTAGGGAGATAAGGAATCGGATCTTAACACAATGGATCTTTTGTGACAAAATAGTTGGTGTTATATTTTTACTCATATTAACAAGGTATTCATGGTCTGAACGGGAAAATGTTTGAGCTGTATGAGTTTGATTCCGAAGAAGATTGTTTATTATGGATCAAATTTATTTTGCAACACTTTTAGAGCTTCTTAAACGATTTTGATAGCATAATTATTTAATTAACTATTTAGATGGGAAATAAGCCACAACTAAATTGAAAAAAATAATTTTATCAACGTTTCGACGCCCAAATCGGGTGTCGTTGTATTTGATTTGGGGGTCGAAAAGTTAATAAAATTATTTTTTTCAATTCAATTAATTATATAAGATAGCTTCAGAACAACATATAATTTTTTAGCTGATTTTTTAAGTTTTAAATAGGTTGCCCTGTAATTGGTGATATATTCAGTAACAGAGACGTTGGTAGTAAATTTCTTGATGTACAGTAGTGAACGTATATTCTTGGCTCATGTGGGGATAACTTTGGTAGCCAGGGTTCAGGGTTTGTGATTTTTTGGCTTAATTGCAGGGCCGGACTGGCTCCTAAAAAAGGCGCCAACCCAAATCCTAAAAAGGCGCCAACCGAATCTCTACACAAAAAGGCGCTAGACCCCCCTTCTTTACATCAAACTTTTTTCAAATCCTAGCGCATGTAAAGTAAATAAGTAAATATTACTTGTGATTTTTTTTAAATTCAATTTTAATTTAAATCCATAAAGTAATTTCCTATTTTTGTTGGGAATAGTAAATTACATATATTAAGATACCATAAAAATATAGCTTCAGTTTCCCAGTAAGTATCCCTTTAACTCCGTTACATTTTTTGGTGCTCTCTGGACACCCCAAACAAATTTTTGAAAAGTTTAAGTAATTTTTCAACTTCTTCTACAGAGCAATTTACTGGTTCAAAAACATATTACAAAAATCATGATTGGTGTTCAATAGAAGTCACTTTTTGAAGTTTTTCAAATTATTAGAGCGCTATGAAACTCTGTATGATAGAAGAGTAAACCTCGATAAAAAATATGGATAAGTATTTAATCACGTATGAAAAAATAAAACAAAACGAAGGGACAATGGAGCGAGTCACCAGTGGTGATGCAGCTGGAACAAGCTATGAAGGAGATGATAATATGGTGTTCATAAGTAGTGAAGGGGACAAAGGGAAAGTACTCAGCGAAGAAGAAAAGAGGAAGGAGCAGACTTCGGAAAAGGGGATCTGTTAAAGAATTCCGGTTAGGGACCTGAACAAGACGGATCTTTCAGCGGAGGCAACCTTGCAAAGGAGCTGAAAGGAGCATTAGTGAAATTAATGTTCCACCATACAAATGCGAAAGTCGAAATCAAGAATGAGGTAAAAATCTTAAAAGAGTCACCGAAGACATGGATGGCACTTTCAGAGAAGTCGCCCTCGGCAGCATTGAGAACCAAAAAAGAATAGTGGAGAAAAGCGGTGAGGAAGGAACGACTATAAGGCGGCAAGCGTGTCCACGCAGAAGAGTTCTTCCCCCAATAACTTGTGAAAGAAAGATACAAATGATCGCAACGGTCCTGAATTCAGGGGAAAGAGGCTTTGAAAAAATTAACGACATTATAAAGTCGAGTTGGAAGATGATCACGTTACTCTACGGCCGCCAAACCGGGAAGAGGAAATAAACCTGCAGGAGACTTAGTAGTGGTCTTGAAACCTGGACTTTTAGGTAAGGGGGAAAGGTCCAACGACCTGATCAGGAAAAACCGAAATTGGTTGCGGGAGGTACATACAGACCAGGAGAGATACCTGCAACTTAATTCTATGATCACAACTACAAGGTAGAGTCAGAAAAAAGAGAACCGGGGAAATCGTCAGAATATTTTTATGGTCCCTGTAGAGAAAGGGGTGACGGAAATGGAAAGGGATAAGACACTACTGGTAATTATTTCTAAATCGAGGGAAGACATGGAGACACTGGAGACTAGAGAGGCGTCCCTAAGCGTATAGAGGAGCCTACAGAGGTAGGAACATCAGGAAGCTCCTGGAAGTCGTCTTTATGGGTATGGGACCTTCACCTCGCGCTGGAGGAGTATGAACGTAGTGACGCAGAAGGTGATCGTGAAGGGAAGTGGAAAATCCTACGCAGAGTAATCATTAAGCTAAACTAAAGTAGTGCAGACACGAGAAAAAGTCAAATTGGCGTCAAAAGCGCTAAGAAGATTAGGAACGGGACCTAAACCTCGAAGTGGCATGGAAAGAACAGGCCGAGCGCCTAAAGAAGACAACCGTGGCCCGTACGGAGGGAAACGTAATAGACAACGTTCGGGACTGTCAGGACCAGGGGGACATATTTGATATAGACAGGGATATCACAAAGGAAGAAATCCTTAGACAGGTTCGAAGGTATACCGGCAGTAGAAAATCTCACACATCAAACCTACGTTCGGAGAGAGGTAATAGTGAATCCTTTCTGGACATCTCGCTGGTTTCAACGTCACTTCTAAATAGGGTCATAATTTGAACTCTTTTTGAAGAAGAATCGCTCAGTTTACATAAGTATGTGAGTTTTGAACTAACGAGCAAAAGGAAGAAACGGAAAGATGGGGATATCGATCTAAAGAGGTTTTTAAATGTGGAGGTTTTGAGAAGGATGCTTTCGGCTTGATTGATCAGAGATGCGAGGATGTGAGTAACATAAACCGTGCTATTTTCGAGCTGTGTGTGTTAAATTTTGTTGTATAGTCGGCTCTGAAATTCGCTAGAAAATTTAAACCGAATATAACAAAATTCAGTTTGGCAACGTTGTGTGAATACCAAGTCCTCTGATATCAACAAAACCGTAATTTAGTCTAGACAAATTAATATATTTTTTTACCAACAAATATGAGATACTTTAACCAAATAGCGTTTCAAAAATGATGTGTATAATAGTTTTGAATTCGGTTTCGCTAATGAAATTTGGAAATGAAGTTTTTGTCCTTAAAAGTAGAAAAAAAGTTAAATTTCTCTTGCATAATAATTTACGCGTTAATAATTTTAACTGTACTAATATGCAAGTTGACTACTAATGATTAATGGGATGTTACAATATCGGCAAACTCTTATTTTTAAAGGCGGCGTATCGAATTTCTTAAACATTTATACCAAACATTGAAATGGCCACTTTTTGCGTATTCTGACAAAGTTGCGTTTCTACTATGCCCACTAGCTTCATTGTGTAGGATTGTAGGGCGCACCAATCCCATATGTATAATGGAGTTATGGAGCGTAGAAGACTGCACTTATATGTTAGGCCAATTGTGAGATGTAACACTTTTATATTATAATAGAAAGAGCGGATATTGATACCTACGAAAGGCGCCGATTTTGTTGTACCCACTGGCTTCATTATTTAGGATTCTGGGGCACAACAGTCCTATATGTATAATGTAGTTATGAAGCGCAGAAAAGTACACGTATCTATTATAGACCAATTGTGGGATGTAACACTGTTTGTATCAAGTATCAGATAGTCAAATGGGTTAGATTCGACGCACAGCTCCCTCGAAGACCATTTTTATAAGTTGGTAATATAAACAGCGGAAATTGATACCTACGAAAGGCGCCCATCACGTATGTAAAAATTATCTTCGAGGGCGCCGCGCGTCGTTTCTCAGCTATTTATGTATTACAATAGAAACAGCGGATATTGATACTTACAAAAGGCGGCAGCATCTAAAAATGATCTTCAAGGGCAAATCGAGGGCGCCGCGCATCGTATCTGTGCTATTTGATTATCTGATACCTGATACAAGTTATATTTTGTTGTACCTACTGGCTTTATTATGTAGGTTTCTGTAGCAGTTTCTGTTTCTTCATTAAGTAAAAACAGTTTTTAGGAGAATTGTAGCCGCCTAATCTTTTTGTAAAAATTAAAAAAAAATTCAGCGTTTAATTTTTTTAGTGGATAGATACTAACGGAGACAAAAGGCGGACCGGCGGCCCAATCCGGGCCTGCTTAATTGTAATTAAAGGAAATGCTTTACTGAAGATACAGACAAGCTTATTCAAAAAATCACTGAAATTATAGTTAACGTCCATAGAAGGAAAGTAACCTCTAAGCATAAATTGTGGATTTTACGAAAGTTCCTAGCAGACAAAAATTTACATTTATATTTACTCTACATTTATACTGACTCTTCCGCGGAAGAGTCAGTACCTATAAATGTAAATAATGTAAAGCCTAAGATTCTTACTGTAAACTAAGGAAAACTTAAAAGAAGGCTTCACCTAACAGAAAGTCAAATTTTGTTACCAGAAAAGAATCATTGTATATAGAAAGAATTAGGGTGCCCCATGAGCACCCATAACTCGGGTTACAAATATTAACTATACTACAATATGTTCATAACATTCAAATACACATTTCAGATGTGCACATTTCAAGTACATTGTGCAGATAGTGTTATAGTCGGTTCGCTAAACTCAGACATAACTGGTTAGTGATTTTATTAGGTAATTTTTTTGTTTTTGATCAATTTTGCCAAAATTGGCAAAATGACTAACTATTTATGTAGTAATTATTAACTAATTAGTAATTTTTTTTGTCAATTTTACCAAATTGACAAAATTACTTTTTAAAATAACTAGCCAAATGTGTCTGAGTTTAGCGAACCGACTATACCATAAAATGTATTAAGTGTTGCTACTGCTACTACACTTGAGAGCAAAAAAATCAACTAATAAATAAAATAAGTTATATTTTTTTATTATGTTGTTTGGCAAGCGTCTATCCACACAGGCAGTGGCGTAGCCAGGGAAGGGGCCCAAGGGGGCCGCCCCCCCGAAATTTATAAAATTTTAAACATTGTAGAAATCATAAAAAACTAAGTTTTACGGGTATTGACTAACGGTTTAGTTGTATTAAATCTTGTACGTAAAACAACGTGCTTCACACATCTTATTTAACAGTGTACACGTATTTTTTTTTATTAAAGAAAATTACCGCATCCACCAACAGGTTATTAGCGGCATCACTTGATAAACAAAGGCTAACAATGATTTTTAACAAGTAAAAAAAATAACTAGATTTGATACAAAATATTGATAGAAATTAGATAGTTGAGTAAGTCTTTTACTGGACAGTTTTCTCCTAATAAAGCTGGTAGACTGTTTGGTAGATTGTTCATTGAACGTTCACGTTGATATTTTGGACACTCAACTAACAGATGGGTGACGGTAAGAGGCATAGCACATAGGTCACACATGGGACGTTCACTGGTCGAAAGTAAATATGAGTGTGTAATCTTGGTGTGCCCTATACGTAGGCGCGTAAGAACCGTTTGAATAAACCTCGAACTAGTACTTATTTTCCACTGTCGTGTATCTGGTTTTACCGATTTTAGTTTAGATTGCGATAGAAACCATTCGCGTTGCCACTGACCGATCACTTTCTGTGTAAAAAACGTTTTGAGGTCTTTAGATACACACTCGCGCACTAATTCGGACATCGCACTTGTTGCTGCATTACGAGAACTTCTGTCTGCCTCTTCATTGCCGATAATCCCTATATGTGATGGGATCCATATAAATTTTGGAGTTGTGTTGTTCTCTTGGGCAATTTGTAGCTCAGTTTTTATTAGTTTCTCTAAAGGACTTTCAGGATACAGATGCTGGATTGCGAGGAGAGAGCTGAGCGAGTCGGTGAGAAACAGTGGCTTTGAAATATTTGAAAGGTTTGCATGTTTTAGGGCGCGATACAGAGCAAATAGTTCAGCGGTGAAAATGCTTGAACTAGGCGGTAGTTTAAATTGAAAAGTAGACGTTGGAGTTACAAATGCACAACCAATACCTGCACTGGACTTAGAGGCATCGGTGAAGATGTAGTGTACACGTATTATTGCATTCATAAATAAAGAGTTGCAGTTATTATAAAGTAACAGTGTGTCGGTACTGGGTATATTTTCTTCTCTAGAAGGTAAAGGTTGGCAACACTGTTCATGGGACCGATGGGAAATTTCAGAGCTTTATTGAGATATCGAGCTGCTCATGGAGACGCTGTACATGCAGAACACATTGAGTCTTCAGCAGGAAATGCCATGTATTACAGTCCTACAGTGCAAAATGAACTGTTAGAATTGATCGGTAATCAAATGCAAGAATCAATTTTGAAAAGAGTAAACCAAGCTAAATTATTTTCTGTCCTTGCAGACGAAACCACAGACATTTCGAGGGTAGAGCAGTTTTCACTTTGTTTTCGATATGTTGATAGTACCATTCTGGAACTTAGAGAAGATTTTATCACGTTTGTTCCAGTATTTGATTTGACTGGAGCTGGGCTTGCAGAAACAATTAAAAGTCAGCTTAAGAAGTTTGGATTGGATTTGAACAATATAAGAGGCCAAGGATACGACGGTGCTTCAGCAATGCGCGGAGCTTTTACAGGAGTACAGGCTCTGATCAAAAAAGAATACCCCAAAGCTGTGTACACCCACTGCTCGTCACATTGCCTGAACTTATGCCTCAGTGACGCCAGCAAAATTCCGTGTATTCGGAACTGTTTGTCAACAATTTCCGAAGTGTGTAGCTTTTTTCGTGCGTCTGCAAAGCGCATTAAAGTCCTGAGAGATGCCCTGTCCGCTGCAGGCAAAGACAACAGCACACTCCACAGCGCCTCAGAGACACGATGGGTAGAGAGGCATGATGCTGTCAGCGTATTCCAAGAATCGTTTGAGTTGAGTTTGAATTCCAAGCATTGTTGGTGCTTTAGAAAAAGTCATTGAATGGGGCGATGAGCACGGATCAAAAGCATCCAGTTTCCATGCATGCTTGTGCAAATTTGACTTCATAATAACTTTGACCATTATGAACAAAATGATGTCTTTGACATACATAGTATCCAAGTATTTGCAAAAAGAGTCGATCGACTTGAGTTCAGCTGCTCAAGATTGAGTCGGTACAACAAAAATTTTCCGAAATGAGAAAAGAAGGCGACAAAGAGTTCTTACAACTGTATAGAAGAGCTGAAGATATGGGAGAGAAACTTGGTATCAAACCAAAAACCCCGAGAGTCGTAGGCACACAAAGATTTAGATCGAACGTAGAAGCCAACAACCCAGAGGAGTATTACAGGAGATCTATATTTTACCCGTATATTGACGAAATATCTTCACTGACCGAAAGATTCACCAGCCACAAAGATGTGTTAATTGGCCTAGACAGTGTACTTCCTTGCAATATCCAAAAAAGGCAGTTCACTGATCTGGAGCCTACCTTGGATTTTTACCAATCCGATTTGGTCCACACAAACCGGGACATCTTGAATGCGGAGTGGGAGTTATGGAAAAGCCACTGGAAGATTGCCCAGGTTACGCCTAAAACTGCTACTTCAGTGCTAAAGGTTTTGAAGGACGAAGATGATGCTTTTCCTAACATGAAGATTGTGCTTGGTATATTGGCAGTCCTCCCTGTCACAACAGCATCAGTTGAAAGGTAAATTATTATACAATATTTCCTATAAACTTTGATGAGTTTACATTGAACTATAAATAGTTAATATCGTTCTTTTTAGTTGTTCTAGTAATATGTTTTCTTCATTGTAATTTATTGAAGTTGTAACAATTTTTAATAATACTAGACAGCTTGGCAGTAATATTACTCATTACCTCACTTTAAAGTTCAAAAGATTCCAGCTTTTTTTAATTTTCCAGATCATTTTCAACACTGAAAAGACTGAAGACCTATTTAAGAAATTCAATAGGTGAAGAAAGGCTCACTTCCCTTGCACTCTTATCCATACATCGAGATTTGCAAGTGAAGACAGAAGAAATCATCAGCCAATACACAAGAACTCCAAGAAGGTTGCAGTTCCATTAGTAGGGCACATCCGCACATCTTCAATCTTCATATGTATTACCAATTCAGGATTGTATTGAAAGTAAACTTGCTAATTTTGTGCACATAATAAATGTTATGAACGGATAAAAAATTATATTGAGTTTTGAAACCTTTCTATGAACATTACTTGTAATATTTATGGGTTTTGATCTGTTAAAATATGAGTATTTGTCAATAAGATAGTGGTAGAGTATACAGTATGACAGAGCATCAATCAAATTATGACTCAAGGTTCATTAACATACAACTTTAAATCTTTCCTAAAGTTTTAATCAACAAAATAAAATGTCGTTGATTTTTCCTTTTCGAGAGGAATTGAAAACTATAATAAAGTTTATAACCTAAGATTTTGATGCTTAAATGAGTCCCCAACGCCTATTTCAAGGTCTAATTTTCAAAAATTTTCGAGGGTGGATCCCCGGACCCCCCTTTTGCCCCCCCCCAAAGCCAATTCCTGGCTACGCCACTGCACACAGGTAAATTTACAAGTAAAATCTTATGAATAAAAGCAATTTTTATTGAAATGACACAAATATTTATAAAGTTAGTAACTAAAGAACATAAGAAAGATAATTAATTATGTATAAGAAAGATAAATATAATAATTTGACCAGCAGTGTTGTTGTGTTAAATAGTTTGATGGTTTCATGATCAATTATTTCTGATGTTTTATCCTGAAAACCTCTTCTGGCCAGATTATTAATGTTTTTAATTTTTGATGTAATATTGAAATGCCTGTATTAAAATATGAAGAACAGATGTTATTCAATATTCCAAAAAGATATGCAATATCTTTAAATGGAAGGTTTAGTTGTAATTTAATTAATGTTAACAAATACTGTTGACATAGTTCCAAAGCAGATATACACTGTGTTAACTTGGCGATTAGAGATAGGGTCTTAAAATGGCAATACTGCCGGCTTCCCACATGCAATAAGTTAAACACGTATAAACGATATTATTATAATTTATAGACATGCAAACATTAAAAGTGTCGGCGGCATGGGTAATCAAGGATTATCAATTTCATTGCCGGACTCCCAAAATGCAATCAGCCCTGGATTCTTATCATAATTTATTAGACATGTATTATAAACAAGAAGAGTGTATAGTCATAATTTCATCTTCAAAATAGAGGTGGCTATTTCTTTAGTTTTTGAATATTCTTTTAAAAATCCTTACTTGTTAATTGCTTTACTCAATTCATTATTAATTAATAGGATTATTTTTTCACCAACTACGTATTCAGTGATTGCAATAATTTATATTAGGTACTATGCAATAAAGAGACTTATAATAATCTAGAAAAGAGAAAAATTGACAAAGTGATTTTAATAACATAGGTACTGTATCCGAACGAGTAGATACATTTTTCCTGTTACATCTTTAACAGTTAAAATATCATTTTAAACAACGATATCTTCTTGAAATTTAACTTATTGCACCCTATTTCGCGCCAATTCATTTTGTGCCAATTCATTTTGCGACAATTCTTTCATTTATTAAAATTCTACGTGGTTGTTTAGGACGATACAGTGTATGTTTTTAATTTGTTTCGGTTTGATCTGTTTTGTTCTGTTTGTTACCATGTCAGTTTATACTCCAGCAGAAAAGGCTAAAACAAGAAAATGGTTTTAAAGTGGTAATTCCGGACAACAGTGTGTATATTTATTTTCTGTGTTTTGTGACGGAAGACCAATTCCGTGCGTACAAACAATTCATAATATTGTTAAAAATTTTGAAAACTGTTATTGCTTCAAACAATGCAGAAATTGCCACCCTCAAGAAGTGTCACCAGAAAAAGGCGAGGAAAGAGAATACCGGGATACACAAATTTGTGCTACAATCGACGTAGATTCAACACATTCAAGTAGAAGCGTCGCGCAAGAGTTGGATGATAGCAATGCTACTGTAACTAAAGTATCGAAAAAAGCACAGTTACAAGACTTTTGAATATGTACAAACGCAACAGCTTTTTCCAGACGATTACTTTCGAAGAATGTAGTTTTGTGAAGATCTAATGACGGAGGCTAATGATGATCCAAATTTTATTAAAAACATATTGTTCACTGATAAATTTACTGCTTCGTTAGTAGGGAGACATGATCCATCCATTACGAGGTATTGGGCTCGGGAAAACCAGGCACAGAAGTGTTGTTTGCCGAACTCAACGTCCCCAAAAGTTTTGGGGTCTAAAAAAACGATTTGTTACAGAATCATGTTCTTCCCGCTATTATCAATTTTCCTGATATAAATCTGGAGAATGTTTGGTTCCATTAAGATGGAAGTTCAGTTCACAACGCACGAATAATTCGGGAGTATTTAAACAATACTTTCCCGAATCGAGTTATCAGCGGAACAAGTGATATTAAGTGGCCTGCGCGATCCACAGATCTTACACCCCTGGACTTTTTTTGGGGATATTTAAAAAACACCGTCTACTATCATCATAAGACTAGACCCCAAAACTTGGATGTATTAAAAACTCGAATAAGAGCAGTCTCCCATTCTGTTACAGCAGAGACTCTGTCATCTGTCCGCAGGAGTTTTTATGACGGATTGGGATATTGTTCATACGCAAACGGTGGTATATTTGAACCATTTCTGAACACTGTAGGCATAAAGAAGTATTTTACATTTTATTAGGAATTATTTTGTCATTTCGTTCACTGTTTATTTTGTCTATGTTAGTTTTAACTTTATGACATGTACTTAAATTTAAATTTTAAAATTTTATACCTTACTATTTTGTAATGTTGTACATTGGGTAATTACCTACTCTTTGACAAATAAATAATATATTTTTGTTTTATCTTGTGTGTGTTAGCCCCACACCAGCAAATCGTTACAAAAAAGTGACAAAATGTCGCTTTGATTAGAAGTTACTCACAGTAACGAAATAGCTCGTCGTTTCGGCCCGGCAAGTCAAGAACGCATGTACGAGAACGGGACGGGACAACGGGAGTTATGTATTTACCATGCATCTGGTAATATGGTGACAAAATAATAGGTGACTGTCACCTATTACCGCGATATCTCGTAACGCTGGGAACGTTACCGTTAAATAGCGGTAATTTCCACCTCTATATTAAATGAATTGCCATACCTCACTAATACTTTACTATTGCTGAGCGGTGTGGTTCCAAAGTTAAAGAGAGGGGAACGCTGAACGAGGAAGCAATAAACGAAAATGTAGATACCACTGTCGGTAATTTAACAATACTATTAGGTTACCTACTCCTTGTAAATGAGTAATTTCCAAACTTAAATTATTTGTTTGAATCTGTTGATGGACGATTAAACATGGATACTATAGTGAAATATTAAGCAATGTTGCCGATTTTAGCTCTCCCTTCAATGTCTTATACCAAATTACAAAGTAAACGCTCTGTAGAACTAGTTGGTATATGTTGCTTGATTTTTTTAAAAACTACATTTAAAATAGGGAACTCTAAGCCTTTATAATAAAGACATATTTTATTGTCATCTTTTAAATAATTATCACGTAACCTTACTTTGCTAAATCCATTTGATAGATTATTAAGTTTTTCTTTGGAAAATGAAAGTACAGCCAGGGCCGGTTCTAGAATTTTAAGCGCCCCGGACAAAACAAAATTTGGCGCCCTTTTATACAGGAGTATACTTTAGCGCAAATATAAAAAAATATAGTAAAAAAAGACAAAAAATCAAAACTTCACAATAAAGAACTGTAAAACTATATGTATTTAAAAAATATTAAAATAGTTATTATTCATAAATGCTGCAACATATGGAATAGCATAACAAGAGCATTTGAAGTTCAAGCGACAAAAAAGCGAGATAAAAGATAAAGAAAAATGCAGCAATGTCAACAAACAGAAAAAATGTGTATAAACCTTTTTCAATGCCAAAAAAGATGTTGATTGTGTGGAAGATATGGCTGCATCCCCAATGACTAAATTGAGGGAGTGACATCCACATCCACATGGCACAGAAAAAGAAATTCTTTGCAAACACGAGCTTGTACACCTTTATTGTTTCCCTTCACGTTACACCCGTTGTCATATCCCTTGCCCCTACAATAATCTATATTCAATTGAAAATCATTCATTAATGGTTTTATTATCTATCTCATATAATGAGTAGCCTGTTGATTCCTCAACTTCTTGGTAGCTAATAAAATGCTCCCTGATTTTTATGTCGATGTCCTTAATATCTACTAAACGTAACCTAAATGAAAGTTGTTTCTTATGACTAATATCAGGAGTACAATCTAAAATAATGCTACCATATTTTGCTTTAAGGGTATGTTCCAAAATATCATCACGAACAGAAGATGCCAATAATATGATTATCTCATTTTGTATTGTTTTTCTGCAATAAGTAATTTCATTCGATATTATTTGAAGAATTTGTTCATGTAAAGGTAATGAAACCATTAATTTCGTTTAGGCTAAATAGGGGGAGATCTTCATGATTTTTTTACAGAAAAAAGGGGGCAACTTTATTTTGAGCGTAACTCGCTTAGTTTGGATACTAGAAACTTTTATAACAAAATAAAAATAAAGCGTTTTTTTTAAATTAGGCTAAATAGGGGGAGATTTTCATGATTTTTTTACAGAAAAAAGGGGGCAACTTTATTTTCAGCGTAACTCGCTTAGTTTGGATACTAGAAACTTTTATAACAAAATAAAAATAAAGCTTTTTTTTTAAATACTTTAAAAAGCTCACGTTGAAATACTCAATTTGGAATTTGATGAATAAGAACGTATTTTTCATGAGTTACAACTTTGCTTTTACAAGGTCTATGGACTTTCTGGTGTACCTAGACAAGGTCTAGGTACACCATTTTCGTTTTTTTTATAAGCTACCGTTTCGATAAGAATATTTTTTTCGATAAAATAGATATTTACTTTTTGAGTCATTTGCGAAAAACCCCCTGAAAACGTGGTCTTATTTTGAAAAAAAAAAACAAAAAATTTTCACTCGAATATAACTCGAAAGTACTGGCTTATTTAAAAAATTTTATAGAACAAAAGTTGCTTATTAATTAGTCAATTTATCCATTTCCAGACTTATTTTAAACGTATATTTTTTCACCCCCTAGAAGGGGTGACATTCACCTCCCAAGTAAAAGCAACCAACGGCATAAGTCCAACTTTGGAGTGGGGGTAAATAGAACATAAATCCAAATTTTCAAGCAAATCTGTCGTGACGATGAAATTTACACGGTATCGCCGTATTTCACGTTCATTTACTGGGCTATATAAAATATAGAATCGCTTACTATTCTTAAATTTGTTGATAATTTAAAAATTTGATCTTTTTTTAGTTTTGTAAGTAGATTGTTAACAATACGTGACAAATGACCTTTTAAAAAAAATGAACAAATTTTTAATAGATCCTTAAAAGCATTGGTCTGCAGTAATGGGTGATAAAAGCCATACCAATTCTTAGGTTACGTTATTTTTATTAGTGAATTTTTGTTTTTGTCTCTTTTTTTTAGTTATAAATTCTGACTATAGATAGAAATAGTTTTCATATATATTTCATTTTTATTCAATCAATGTCTTCGGAAAAATGTACAAAGTTAATCTATAAAATCTAAAAAAAAATAATGAATGTAAAAAAATATTTTATTGTCATATCGGCGTCCGTCAAAAGTTAGCGCCCGTCAAAATTTGGCGCCCCGGGTGGTAGCCCGGCTCGCCCGCCCCTTTGTCCGGTGCTGAGTACAGCTCCCGGAGCGAACCACGGCCGTTGATAGTAGACCAGGGTGCATCTGTAAAAATATTAGTACATTTGGACGTTGAGAGGTGACTCAAATTTGCTTGCAAAAATTGCTTGAAAATAACTTAAATAATAATATTTGAGTTATCCTCCCTCTCAAAAAGGTCCGGAACATGGTTTAAATAATCAAAATGTCAAAAAATTAAGGAAAAATTCGATTTTTCTCTTCGTTTTTTGATTATAACTTGTAAGAGTATTTATTTTCGAGAAAAGTTGTATTGACATAAAAGTTGTGTAATTAAATTTCCTACAATATACAGTTGGTTGAAGATTTAAAAAATAGTCACCCTTGTTGCAAAATAGCAATAATTGGGAAAAAACTATACAAAAAGAAGTATTCGCATTTTACGTTTTTCAACCATTTATGCTAAACTTAGGACCTTCAAATTTCACCCAGAAAAACTAATGATACAGTTAACAATACTGTAAATTTCATTAAGATCGGGTCAATAGATTTTGCAAAATAAATTTTGGAATCCAGCTTTCGCAAAAAAAATTCATTTTTTTAAACTGGTACAGGATTGAAAATAAAGCAGATAGCAAGTTGAATTTTTTTTGCTTATAGAAGTGTACTGTACCTTTCATTTTGAATTTGCAAAACTAAAATCGATTAACCACCAAGGCGTCAGGAATTTTTTTAAATAAACATTAATTATTGGTATTGCGCGCAGGACACCGGATAGTTTGCTCTGATTGGGCATTCCAATGACCTTTTATAATTATTGATACATTTTAATTTTTATTACATTTCGATATAAATAAATAAATTTGTTTATTGCAAAATAAAAACACATACTCTATCCTTTGAAATAACACTTTTTTAGCAAACACTTTCTTTGTTCACATATTTTAACTTGAGAATAAATGTTTATTATTTTTAAACATATACAATTGTTTAAACAATATTTCACAAACAATAATAAAATTAGTTTGATTTTTGTGGAATTAAAATATTAAAATACAACAAAATATAGAGTAAGAAAATAATATATTAGATGAAGAATGGAAGAAATTTTGGCGGAAATCAACTTCATGTGAATCGAACACCGCTGTCCTGCGCGTAGCACCAATAATTAATGTTTATTTAAAAAATTCCTGACGCCGTGGTAGTTAATCGATTTTAATTTTACAAATTGCAAATGAAAGGTACAGTACACTTCTATACGCAAAAAAATTTTAACTTGCTATCTGCTTTATTTTCAGTCCTGTAACATTTTGAAAAAATGAATTTTTGCGAAAGCTGGATTGCAAAATTTATTTTGCAAAATCTATTTAACAGATCTTATTGAAATTTACAGTATTGTTTTGATGTATCATAAAGTTTTTCTGGGTAAAATATGAAGGTCATAAGTGTAGCATAAATGGTTGAAAAACGTAAAATGCGAATACTTGTTTTTGTATGTTTTTTTTTCGCAAATATTGCTATTTTGCAACAAAGGTAACTATTTTTTCAACTTTTAACTAATTCTATATTGTAGGAAATATAATTATGCAACTTTTATGTCAGTACATCTTTTCTGGGAAATGAATACTTTTAAAGTTATAATCAAAAAACGAAGAAAAAAATCGAATTTTTCCTTCATTTTTTGACATTTTAATTATTTAAACAATGTTCCGGACCTTTTTGAGAGGGAGGATAACTCAAATATTATTATTTCAGTTATTTTCAAGCAATTTCTGCAAAAAAAATTTGAGTCACCTCTCAACGTCCATCTCAAAACAGATGGGCCCTGGACTATAGACGCTTTCGTCGGTCGTACACTCACCTAATCTTTACACAGACAGGGTTTCTCTCACCGGACACGGTTCGCTCCGAGAGCTGTAACTCCTGTTATTTATCCAAATCTTCACTAGTCAAACACGTTTGTGTTGGAGTTCCAGCAGTTACTCCTTATCCTACATTTAAACTATCTGGTGTTGGTTCCTAAAAACAAATACATACATAAAAACTCTATATTGTATACCATAAAAAATCATACAAATGTGGGAAATACCTTGCTTTTGTGTCTTGTCTTAGGTGTTTGTTCTTCCAGACTGTGCCATTAAGAGATCCCACCGCTTTACTTGCTTTTAAATTTTGTTGTCGTACTTCCTCTTCAACGTCTCAGTAACTGGTTATATCTATTTCCAGATATCTAAACCTTGCTTCCTGCTTTATTATTTTCCCATCAATTTCGATTTTACATCGTAGTGGGTATTTAGATGTTGTCATACATTTGGTTTTTTCTGCTGATGATATTTTCTGCTCGGAACCCGACGGAACCTCAGGTGTAAACAATTCCTTTGCACAAATTAGAATAGGAGGCAAACTTCAAAGGCGTTCGGCGTAAACACCGGAATCAGACAGGGAGACACGCATTACTATTTAATCTAATATTGGAATATGCAATACGAAAAATCTCTACCAGAATAAAACCAGACATAACTGCCAGAGTAGCAAATAATGTTCTCGCATTTGCAGGTGATATATATGTAGATACAGTAGCATAGACAACACTGGAAGTTAAGGATATAGTTTCGAACTTTGAAGAAGCAACACTAAACTGAAAAAATAATATATTATGAAAAATATAAAAAATATTTCATTTAGGTATGTTAATATCTGTTGAATTTAATAAATAGTTGAGTAGTTTAAAAATTATGCTAAAGGAAGATTACGGGACATCAATTTCAACATCGCAAAAACTAATCATATACAGATCTTGGGCAGGTCCATCATCAGGGAAGAGATTAGGAAATTATACCAACAATAATAATAATAATATCGTATGGAATTTTTGCCGGGGAGATCCTTTCGGATAGTTCCAGCGCCAATTACATCTTTAACCCTGTTTCAAGTAACTAGTGTCGATGTACACTAGCCCAGGGGGACCGACGGCTTAACGTACTCTCCGAGGCACGGTGAGACGGCTCGTGTCATTATTGGAAATGAAAATGGTTTGTCTTTGGCAGGGATCGAACCCACGTCTACTGGCGTATGAGGCCAGCGTTTATGCCGTTACCCACGGCCGCTCACCTATACCAACAAATATACACCATCGACATACAATTGAAAACAATATACGACAACCTACACAGAAAACTAACAACATGGGAGTTCAACGATTGGATGTGCAATCTTCATGGTACAATAGATTTTCTCAAGAACAGACAGTATCGTAAGCTCAACAATAAAATCAGTAATTTAAAATTTAATACACATAGTGACAGTGATAACAGACTTTTAGGTACACTAACTCATAGTAATTTACTTTCATCTACATAGTAACAATGAAACTAATTCAGAAATAGATAATATTTCTTCTGATAGTACAGTGGAACCTCAATAACTCGGATTAATCGGGACCGCGACCGATCCGGGTTATCGAAAATCCGAGATAGCCGGAGAATATGGTAAAAATTAATAAAATACGGTATACTTACAGATAAACTCCGTTAGAATTGAAATAACATGAAATATATTTATAAATATGCACAGTACCTACTCATTAAAATTACTAAAGAAAACACCACACCCAAACGTAAGCAAATGGAAGCGAACAATACAAGACACACAATACTAAAGACCATTGTTTATAAAAGAATTTTTTAAATAGTCTTTCCTAAACAATGCTGACAGTTTGAAATAAAAAGGAATAGATACTACAGACAGGTGGCTGTTGTTCCTGCGGCGTGTGCTATGAGTCATTTTTAATATCGTATAGTTTAAATTAGACACATAAGTACACATTATCTCTCAAATATTATATTACATACATTTTTATTGTTGAAAGGTTTGTCTGATAATTAACTATTTTGATTGGAAATAAGCCACAATTAAATTGAAAAATACAAAATATTGAAAATCAAAATGTTTATCTGATGAAAATCGGTCCGGGTTAGCCGGACTTCCGGGTTATCGGGGGCCGACTTATCGGGGTTCCACTGTATTACAAATTATGTTTTGTATATTAATGAACAACACTTAGATAACTATCTAACCAACAATCTGAATGAAACGTCGGATCAAACTCATAGCTTTAACTCATCTTTCTCTAATTACCCAGACGAGATCTTCAATAGCTTCACACAACATAATTTTTATAATCCTTTTATAAATTATTCACTACTGTTTTCTCGAATACTGAAATTTCTCTACTCCAAAAGGGATTCAAATTTAATCCCCCTCTAAATTCTAGAAAACAACACCTAAAATATCTAGAGTTACTTGGAGTAGAATGTGAAAGTTTATTACAATCACTTCCATTAGATAATACCGAAGAGATTAGGAATGACGTTAAGGTCTTACTTAAAAAAGAAAAAAGAAAACGAAATCCCAATCGCAGATTTGGTAGTAACTACAGAAATCGTACAGATTTTAAGGATACGTTTAAATCAATAAAACATAAAATCAATGAGAACAACCTGACAGTCACCAAAGCCGATAAAAGTAGCACGGTGATGACAACAATGACAACAATTTTCTAACAAAATCCAATATCATCAATTCTTTTACTACCAAAGTTAAAACTGCTATCAACAACGTAACTGAAATCTTTGAAAACAACACAAAGAAGAAACTGTTACCGACCAAAAACATCATTTCTAGACTCTACGGTCTCCTTAAAATACACAAAACAAATATTTTTTATGATATACCGATTAGACCAGTAGTCTCCTTTTCTGATTCACCAACATGCTCTTTAGCTAGTTACTTAAATACTTTTTTAAAATCGGTATATACTAACAAACTCAATTATGTGGTGTCAAACAATTTAAGTTTAACTAAGAAAATAACAACAGTAACCCTCAATAAGGAGGACATACTAATTTCGTTGGATATAACTAATTTGTTTACTGATATCCCTATACAGGAGGTAATTAATATCATAGCCGTAGACCTCTGGAACAACGGCTACACCCCAGGCCAGATGATTGAATACACGGAGCTATTGGGTATCTGTCTTAGCCAAAATTTTTTCAATTTTAACAATATCACATATGTTCAACCGGATGGGCTCACAATGGGTTCCCCACTATCACCAATATTAGCCGACATTTTCTTGAATGATCTTGAATCTGACAAAATAATGAAAAATGACCCATTTACGGATTATATTCAATTTTATTCTAGATATGTAGATGATATTTTTATCATTTGGAGTGGAACAACTGATATCCTACATACTTTTCTAGACTATCTTAACACTCTCCATCACTCAATTAAATTCACATTGGAGATTCAAGATTGTTCAAAAAGGCTAAATCTTCTATATTTGACTTTGGCCATTAAAAATAACACGATTGACTTTGAGATTTATAGAAACCCACACCAGTACTGTCATCCAAGCTGATTCATATCATCATATACAACACAAGTTGGCTGCTTTTTACAGCTATATTAACCGTCTTATTTCTATTCAATTAACACCAACTTCATTTAATAAAGAACTTAAAATAATACAACAGATTGCAGTAAATAATGGTTATTCTATCAATTTGGTTAACAAAATTTTACACAAAAAACAAAGAGACTACTAGAATATCAAGTCTATACGCAACCTACTGATAAACAAATTGATGAGAAACCATAAAGATCTCTCACATACATAGGTGATTTTTCATATAAATTAGCTAATCTTTTCAAAAACTATTGTTACATTTCATTTAAAACTAAAATGAACTTAGGGTTGGTTTTCCTTAACAAAGACAATCGTAATAGACTCAAATATAGCGGCGTATACAAATTAAGCTGCCATACCTGCAACGCCTGTTATGTTGGTAGAACTTTTAGGTCATTCAACATCAGACTGAAAGAACATCTTCGTTGCATAGCTCGCCCAACATCAGGCCAATCACATTTTTCCCAGCATATCCTTCGTTCAAACCATACATTCGATCCACAGACAGGTTTTTCCATCCTCTATACTTGCAATAAAGGTTTTATATTGAATAAACTGGAACATTTAGAAATTTTAAGATCGAATAATAACCCTCAAGTACAGACTTTAAATGCACAGTTGGAATTAGATTATATCGCAGCATATTCTGTTCTAATATAAAGTTTAAGAAACCCACAACTCAATAGCTTATGACTACCAATTCAATTCTATATTTTTCTTGACAATTAAATTCCATTAACTTGTGTTAGTTAAACCAAAAATGTGTACATTTTACTTCAATTAATAAATTTACGTCCCAAAAAAAATTACTCACCTCTCATTTCATATCTTAGTCCACCCAATAGCACGATCAAAGTACTTGAACCCTTATGTAAATGTAATTGTACTGTTACAGATGACCACGTGGTTGCATAAATTTGATATGCTCTGCGTTTTGAATTTTGGTACATCAAAAAATGTATTTCCTTATGGGGCTAGTACACGTTGGGCCAATCAGTTGGGCCAAGGAGTTGGGCCAACGTGTACAGGACCACTTGGCATGAGTTTGCGATTGGCGGTCAGCGTTGGTCTACAAACTGAATTTTGTCGGTATTTGGTGCACAAATCAAAGGATTTTTGGGACTTGCGCGATCTGCCAAACAGCTGTTTGGTTATGAACACGTTGTTGTCTTTGACTTTAAAATATTTGTTTTCTCTTCAAAAGGCCGCGTCCCACCATCAAATAATTTGATCAAACAGTTTGAGCAAACTCCGAAAGTACGTCAAAGTGACGTCACAATTGCAGTTTTTTTGAAATTCTAAAAATCTGTGCTCTCACTATCAGTCTAGTTTGATCAAATTTTTTGTATTGAGTTGTCTAACTTGTTTATATTTTAATTAAAATTAAAATTTTTCATTATTATCCACAATGAACACTCAGGATGTGACGTCACTAACTGTCACTTTCAGTTTGCTCAAACCAGTTTGATCAAATTATTTGATGGTGGGACGCGGCCTTCACAATACTGACACTGTTTATTAGTATTAATTTTAAGGTTGTGTTTTAATATTAATACTTTTTTCGGTGTAAAAGCACCGTCGTTTGCGCCATTGTTTTTTAATCACTCTTGTTTGGTACACTTTTCTATAAGCATTGAACACGTTGTACAAATTAATTGCGGCGGCACATAATCAGAGTTTGTTTTTTGTTTATCCACTAAGAAAGGTTAATGCAGACTGATAACTCCACCAACGTGTAATCACCATGTATTCACTGTTCTTACTTGGCCCAACTTATTGGCCCAACTCATTGGTCAACTAGTTGGCCCAACGTGTACTGAAGCCATAGACTTTAGACCATCGGTTGTGACATACGTGCTAAGCGGTTTGACATCTAATTGAATTATCCATCGTTATCTACAAACTAATATTAAATCAGACTACAAGCCTTGGTATGAGAGATTAATTTGTAGTGACGACATTGCGTCCCAAATTGTTGAATTAACAGAATTAACAAAATATTAGATGTAACTGTATGAACTAAAGCTACACATGTTTTTGGAATTTCATTTAAATACAAAATATCCTCATTCTGACTGAATATCACTAACTCACTTTCCTAACTTTTCTCTAACGTTGATCGTTTTCGAGTAATAAACAATTTAAAACTGAAAAAAAAACAACGAAAGATGACAATTTTCAAGGCTCAAAAACACAAGTAAAAAATATCATTTTTGTAACCATCAAGTACATAAATTCAAGCTCAAACCTTTTTCTATCAGGTCTCGATAAGAATTTTAGGCATGTTTTATTCTAAAACATATTTTTTTAATTGTTAATGAGGAAGGTTTCTTATGGTAAGACGGGCATTAACAACTAAAAAACAATGTTTCTGAATGAAATAAGTCCCAAAGACTTATCAAGAACTAATAGAATAAGGTTTGAACTTGAATTTAGATACTTCGTAATTTCAAAAATGATATTCTATACTTATGTTTTTGAGCCTTGAAAATCGTCATATTTCGTTCTTTTTTCAGTTTTAAATTATTTATAACTAGAAAACGATCAACTTTAGAGAAAAATTACAAAATGCCTTTTTTGTTTAGAAGGACCCAAAAAATCTGAAATAATATCTGCCCGGGTCGAAAATTTTTTTTAGAATTTATAAAAAAAATGTCATTTTTTAATTATTAATTAATTATAGTTAGAACAAGATTAGATCGGGCAACCCTTGTTTTTTGTAATTGCTAACATGCTAAATTACATATCCAATAATTTTTATCCATTAAACAGATCGGTGCAAATCGACCTTATATAATATCTTAGGTCTTAGACTATTTAATAATAATTCATTCCACGTGTGACCTCCTTACGAGAAGGTTGTCTTGTCGTTCGAGAGCTCATTAACGTTTTTATTCTACAGTAAGTGATAAGTTTTTGTGAAACAACTAGGTATGTTCCTTTTCAATATATTTGATACTTGAAAGAAACACACCAATAGGCTAGGCGTTGAGCCCAGTTTTTATTAAATATTTTGGCATCCAGAATATTTAAACATGTCTCGACAACCTACTGCACCAAGCTTCGCAGCTGTCACCAAATCTAACACTAGAAAACCTACACCGGCACCCATATCATATCTGAGCAGATCTCAAGCGATTGTATTAAACGCTCTTCCGGACACAGCTCTCTTCGATTACATTAAAGCGGTCGGTGAAATCGTAACACCAAAGCGTATTACCCATGCTTCTCGTATATCCAACCAACGCATTTGCATCTTTCTTGCCTCTACTTCTGATGTCAATAACCTCTTTAAAAATAATCCTACAGTTTCCGTTAAAAATGAAATCGTTCACATTTGTAGACTTATTACCCCATCTAAAAGGCTGTTAATATCTGTGTGTCCATCGATTCCAAACCAAGTTATCAAGCAGGCATTAAAAACGAACTTGGTCTTAGACTAGCCTCACCTGTATCTCAAATTCGTTCTGGCTCACCCGACGATGATTATGCTCACATATTAAGTTTTCGACGGTCCATTTACGTAATACCAGATAAAGAAAACTTCGAAATACAAACCTCCGTATTGATACATTTATATAGAATATTTACAATATTTATTACATCAGACAGACTCGAATGTTTTCTTTGCCAACAAGCCGGTCACACGGCTGAAAGCTGCAAAAACCCACCGGATACTACCACCCACCCCCAATTTGCTCACGTACCCAATGAATCCACTAATAATTGCCCTACTGCACCTTCCGGAAACTTTTCAACTTCTGTCCAAAATTCTCCTTCCGATAATTTATCTAACATCACATCCCTACCTTTAGATCAATCTCAACTTATACCTTCTAATATTGCCCTCCTCAAAAGAGCCCATTCAACTGACTCAAGCCTAGATTCTCCCCCTGTAATTACCACATCAGATCCTTCCACTCACAGTCAAATTGACGCACATTCCGTCCACGACAACTCCTTTCAGGCCCCCAAGTCCCAACCTAAAAAAAAAATCGAAAACAAAAGATACAAAACCATTAGCCGCTATCAGCCCAACTGCCCGCTCAATCATAGAAAATCTTACAGCAGCAAACCCATCATCTTTTCACTTAACTCGTTACAACTAATTGCTTTTCTGGAAAACTCTTTCGATAGTCATGACCCCTTAGCGGAAGCATACCAATTTACCACGAATTTTAACGCCCTCTTTGAAGACCTCAAGCAAATCTACCTTAATATCTCAGATAGGTCACTTAAAAATCATATAACTCGCCTACAAAAGAAAATTAAGACTACGATGAATCCGAACGATGTTATTGACACTGTTAGTTTCTCATCTGTTAGCTCCAACGACAGTGTTTCCACCTTAGACAAAACCGACCTGGCCTAATTTAAACATTTTTACATTCACTATAATTCAATGGAACTGCGACGGATTTTATCCGCGCTTAGAACGTCTGCAGCTACTTATATCTCTCCACAATCCAACCTTTATTTGTTTACAGGAAACTAATTTCACGTCAACTAAATTCCACACTCTTAAAAATTTTGAAGGGTATCATTACATCAGATCTGTCTGCTCCAGAGCTAGTGGAGGTGCATCCATATTTGCATCTAGAGACTATTATTCCACTCTTCTCTCTCTGACTACCAATCTCGAAGCTATCGCCATTACAACATACTGCCCTAACAAACTTACCATATGTTCTATTTACATTGCTCCTGACTACGCTCTAAAAGAAAAAGAACTGCTTGATTTAGTTTACCAACTCCCTCAACCTTTCATAATTGTAGGAGACTTCAATGCACACAACACTATGTGGGGCTCCTCGCGTACAGTTGGACGTGGTAAAGTTGTTGAAAATATTCTTGACTGCACTAGCTCATGTGTCCTCAATACAGGGTGATACACCCACTTTAATATTGCTTCTGGTACCTTTTCTGTCATCGATCTAAGCATATGTGATCCTAATCGGCTCCCTACTTATCCTGGCAAACAGCGGACGACCTACACGATAGGAACCATTTCCCTATAATTATTAGCGACAACACTAAAGACCAAGTTTCAGAGCGAAGTTATTGGCGCTTCAACAAGGCTAATTGGCCAGAGTTCCCCGAAAAAGCTGAATCACTTATATGCGAATTGCCTAACTCTAATAATATTGACGATTCCATAAAACTATTCTCAGATGCTATAATTAAAGCAGCATTAACTCATATTGGCAAAACCACAATTAGCTCCCGATATAAAGTTGTACCTTGGTGGAACTCTCAATGTGAACTCGCAATCCGACAATCAAAGACTGCGCTCAATCAATACCGCAAACATAAAAGTCCTGAAAATCTCATTAAGTATAAAAAGCTTAAAGCCAAAGCCAAATACGTTGTCAATATTCGACAAGTCCAAGGACAAAAAACTAACACCAAAATTACCCATATAATTTCTAACAGCACTTCTTCTAGCAACAGCCACATTATTTGCAACACCCTGGCTGATAAATTCGAGGAAAAATTTCAAAACAAACTCCAACCCATTATTTCATCCTCTACTCCAGAACCGGTCTCCTACAATCTCACTTCAGAGCACTTACAATATATCGACAATATTAATTCTCCGTTCTTAATGACTGAACTTACATCCGCCTTATCCTTATGCAAAAATACTTCCGCTGGCCCTGACGACATCCCTTATATTTTTCTTAAAAACCTCTCCAACCGCTGCCTCGCTATCCTGTTAGACTTATATAACTCTATCTGGTCTTCTCAAATATTTCCTACTCAATGGAACACATCGTAATTATACCTGTTCTAAAACAAGGTCAAACACCATCCTTGCCACAGTCCTACAGACCGATTTCACTCACTTGCACCATGTGTAAACTAATGGAGAAGATGACAAATAGGCGTCTTTTGTGGTTTATTGAAAAACACCAAATTTTACCTAAAGAACAATCTGGTTTCCGGCGACACCGTTCTACAAGCGATAACCTCGTCCTCCTTCATAACCACATTGCCGACGCCATTAATAACAATCAAGAGCTGATTGCCTGCATCTTTGATATTGAAGCTGCATTCGATAATATACCTAGACAGATTATTCTTGATAAACTATTATTCTACGGCCTTACGGGAAATATTTTTAAATTCATCAATCACTTTATTACCTCTAGATCCTTCAGAGTCTCCGCAAATGGTTGTTTATCATCGCCCCATGTACAAAAAGACGGAGTTCCTCAGGGCTCTGTATTAAGCGGCACATTGTTTATTTTGTCGATTAACCATATATGTCACAATTTTCCCTCCCCTGTTAAATTTACTACATATGCTGATGATCTTGTAATTTATTGCCATGGTGTTACAACTACTACTACTTCAAACTTCTCCAAACAGCCGCGGACCTATTACAAAATAGATTAACTGCCCTTGGCCTCTCTCTTTCATCTACAAAATCATAACTAATCAAATTCACCAGAAAAACACTCTCCACTGCCCCTAAGGTCTTAGTGAATAATCATCCTCTCCCAATAATAATTGTCGACCACCGCAAAATTCTAGGACTAATATTCGACTCCCGACTTTCTTGGAAACAGCATATTCAGCAAACTAGAGCTGAGTGTCTAAAACGTTTAAATATTATCAAAACACTTTCCCACTACCAATGGGGCGCTAGTGAATGTACCCTACTAAAAGTATATAGGTCTCTTATTCGCTCTAAACTTGATTATGGTAGCTTTATATATATGTCAGCATCCAAATTATCCTTACAAATCCTTAATTCAGTACACAATACTGCTATCCGACTCTGTTTAGGTGCTTTCCGTAGCAGTCCAGCTGAGAGCCTCTACCGCGAAGCCAATGGACCCCCTCTTTGGCTCAGGCGCCAATATCTGCTCCTTTTTTATGCTGCCTCTACTTCATCTAACCTTTCTAATCCAGTTCACACACTGCTGACATTACCTGACTTAATAAGTACTCATCCTCCTACCCCACGCATACATACCATCCCTCTCATACTTCCATTCTTAATATCACACATACAATTATCCCAAACTAATCCTCTCCCGATCCCACAGAATTCACCTTGGAGCAAAACTCTTCCTAAATTTAACGTTTCCCTCACGAGATACAGTAAGGCGGAAAACACACCGAAGGCGATCGCGATCCAACTCGTCTGAAGCAAACAAGTAGACGAGTTGAATCACGATCGCCATCGTGAACGCCATCGCGTCGAAATCGCATTGGTATGTTTACCGCTTAAGGCTGAAACCAGCCGGGATTTCATCAAGAAATCCTTTTTGGAAATTCTTAATTTTAAACAATTCGATAGGGTCCTCTACACTGATGCATCGAAGAGCGAAACGAGGGTTGGTTGTGTCGTTACCACTAAGGAAGCGCTTGTTATATCATGTCAAATTCCTGCCACTTGCAGTGTTGATACAGGTGAACTGTATGCTATCTACCAGGCCTTTACACTCTGAACAGTACCCCATCAACATATTGCCATTTGTACAGACTCCCTCGCCTCTGTCCAGTCCATCAATAATTTGTTTACTAATCACCCTCTCGTACAAAAAATTCATGACACATACCGTAACCTTATTATCCACGACATACATATCACGATCATATGGATTCCCTCAAACATCGGGATAACTGGTAACGAAATCGCCGATCGCTTTGCCAAAGAAGCTGCTGTGTCCAATAGCACACCACATAATATACAAATCGCCAGTGACCTAAAAACAAATATGAAGAAGCTAATACGTAATTATTGGCAGAATCATTGGAATCAATCGATAACATTTTTATCCAAAATAGACCAGACGATTGAGCAGTTTGTTATCCCTGGTTTACCCAGAAATGAGATGGTCGTTGCTAGACGATTACGTATCGATCATACCAGACTTACACATGGTCAATTAATGGATTCATCACCTCAGCTAACCTGCCACTATTGCCAATCCCCACTAAGTATTCAACACATCCTTGTGGACTGCCATCATTATGATAAACGACGTCAAGACCTCAGAATGAAGAACGACAGATATTTTATCGAACCAGAGTCAAGTCAACACAGCGATCCAGTTCCTGAAGCTTGAAAATTTATCAAATAAAATTTAACTATTGTATACATGTTATAATGTAATTATTGTATCTATATAAATGAATTCACTGTGTACTGTACCTCGTGCTAATGGCCAAAGCTGTCTCAAGCACGCTAAATTAAATAAAAAAAAATATTAATTCAAATATTTTCTAAAATCTACTACAATTTTGCTAATTTAAAATACTGTTAAATTTCAACTTACCGCTCATGTCATAATATGAACTGACTTGTTACGGGGTTTTTCAAATGAGGAACAACCCCTTGTAACTGATTTTAAATAACGTTTCCCCCCACCATTCATTTCCATTTGAATACAGGTGGTATAACATACTACCAACTTTATCATATAAACTATTTTTGACAGATAGAAGATACAAACAGATTTTTGTTAGAATTTGAAAACTATTAATTTAAATTTATTTTGAATAAATTTCCAGTTATACAGTCACAATTCTCATTCAAATAAATTCATCTGATTGTTAGGAGTAGTTAAACCAAAGTATACTTTAGTTTAATTTCATCGATTATATACATCGACTTCTTTAATTTATTTTCTTTTTTAAACAGCTTTCTTACAAAGTATTTTGCTAACCGATAAAGTGAATACAAAAACACTAACAAAACAAAACCAATAGTTTTGCCTCACTAGACAAATAACTCTCAAATGATATTTTCTGAGTTTTTAATAATTATTTTATTACCAAATCGATTAGAGAAAGGTATTTGCTGCTGCTGCTCTCTTGTTCTTATTTGTTACCGATATTTTTATGAAGGAATTAAAACAAAAATAGGGATCTATTTACAAAATCTTATGATTTCTTTAATTTATTTTCATTTTTAAACAGCTTTCTTACAAAAAAATATTTTGCTAACCGATAAAATGAATACAAAAACACTAACAAAACAAAACCAATAAATGCTAAGACGTCTTGGCTTTTGTCGTATGGCCTTTGTCGGCCATGCAGCGTTCCCCCCTGGAGATTTTACTTAGTTACGTCATGACCTACTTATTTCCAAATTTTGGTGCACTATCTCGATCATGAGCGTCACAAAAAAATAAAAACCGCAACTTTTGACCCCTTATAACTACCCTCGTCCCCCCTCTGGTTTCCGGCTCTGGGGATTTTACTTAGTTATTTCATGGTCTACTAACTCCCAAATTTGTGTGCACTATCTCAATCACGAACGTCGCAAAAAATTCCTTATATTTTTTATATTCACCCCTACACCCACCCCTTTGTTGGCCACGCAGCGTTCCGCCCCTAAAGATTTTACTTAGGTACGTGATGACCTACTTCTTCCCAAATTTTGGTGCACTATCTCGATCATGTCTCGATCTCTATTTTGATGCTTATACTCCAGGCTGTGGGTGAAAAATAGGTCGATTTCAGGATATAATTCAGGAATTTTTGAAACCTATCAGGTGTTGTAAAGGACGATGCCAGGAATAACTTCTACTAAAATGTGACCAAAAATATTGTGAGCTTTTTTTTATTGCGATTTTCATTTGTTAAATTTGCAATTTTTAAAGATTTTTAATTTTGCAGCTTACGATATTGATTCTAGAGACAAACTTTTTAATAGAAAGTTGTAGTAAATTTAAAAACGTACAATTTGAGCTATAGTAAGTTTAATGTCGTTTATTGGTTATTGCAAAACAACCTGCGAAAGTTCCAAAATGGCCGTTTTTTACAATTGCGTTATTTATTGTACAAATAATTTTTTCATTTTTTAAAGCTTTAAAATGAAGGTCTTTCAATTCCAAACATAAAAAAATTGTAAGGCCGGATTAACGAATTTGTTGCTTAGATATTATAAATTGTTTATCCCAAGAGATCAAATGTCGAAGGCTATAACTTTTTGAAAAAAAAATCGTAGAGAATTGGTGAAACATCCCATCTCCTTCTAAAGAGTTATATTTTCATATTCTGATGTAAATAGATGCGTAAAACTTTTTTAAACCCCTAATTTTTGGGTTTGAAAATAAGGGGGCAAATTTCGTTATAAACATTTAGAGCTGAAGCGGCCCTGTACATCCTATGAGTTTTTAACTTACAGATTATTGTTGCTGAAGACGAAACGAAGATTTATAAAAAAATAAAAAATTTCTACGACCAACTGAAGCCGAGCTAAATGTTGGGTTTGAAAATAAGGGGGCAATTTCGTTATAAACATTTAGAGCTGAAGCGGCCCTGTACATTCTATGAATTTCTAACTTACAGATTATTGTTGCTGAAGACGAAACAAAGATTTATAAAAATTTTCTACAACCAACTGAAGCCGAGATAATTGTTTCTTTTTTCTTAAATCGTAGTGCCTTTATTTATAAAAATTAAGAAATTATTTTACAGTCATTGACTAAAGAAAGACTTATATTATCTTAAAATAAAAATTATTATAAAATATAGTTACATTTAATTATTAAAAATTATTTTTAAAATCGGTGCTTTTGCGAGCGGCCGAATTTTGCAAATCGCCCGGCTCGCTTCAAATCCGCGCGCTCGGAAAATTTTTACGTAACTTGTATTAAATTTTGACCAAAACCAATTTAATAATATTACCATTATAATATACAGTCCATTTACCACTGTATTTGTTTTTCTTGATAAACTTTTATATGTGAAATCTCATTTCTGAAGAAATAATATTACAAAAATGATACATATATATGAAATATATAACTATATTTTAAATTTTTTCATTGTTATATAAATATAATAATAATAGTGTTACTTCTTATTATACAATATAAAACTTTTTCTTCTTGTAGTGACTATCCGTTTTGGTGTTCATTTCTGAAGAAATAATATTACAAAAATGATACCTATATATGAAATATATAACTATATTTTTAATTTTTTCATTGTTATATAAATATAATAATAATAATGTTACTTCTTATTATACAATATAAAACTTTTTCTTCTTATAGTGACTATCCGTTTTGGATGTTGGCGACCACCAATGACTGTAAAATAATTTCTTAATTGTTATAAATAAAGGCACTACGATTTAAGAAAAAAGAAACAATTATCTCGGCTTCAGTTGGTTGTAAAACTTATTAATTTTTTTATAAATCTTCCTTTAGTCTTCAGCAACAATAATCTGTAAGTTAGAAACTCATAGGATGTACAGGGCCGCTTCAGCTCTAAGTGTTTATAACGAAATTTGCCCCCTTATTTTCAAACCCAACATTTAGCTCGGCTTCAGTTGGTCGTAGAAATTTTTTATTTTTTTTTATAAATCTTTGTTTCATCTTCAGCAACAATAATCTGTAAGTTAAAAACTCATAGGATGTACAGGGCCGCTTCAGCTCTAAGTGTTCATAAATAGGCCAAACCGGCAAACAGGTGTATGTTCTCAAAGAAATTGAAAGTGTGTAAAAAAATTTTAATAATCAGCTAAGTACTTTCAACATATAACGTGCCATCATCAGAGCTTCGTCCTCTTATAAATCCTTCATAGAAGAGCAATTGTTAAAATTCACATGATAAATCATGGATACTGGGCAAAAGCCACAGATATCGGGTATAAAACCCTTAAAATTAAAAGTTTATTACATCTAAATTCTATTTTAGTTTAAAATTACAACATAGCTGCGTCAAACCATACGAATGGTTTGACGCAGCCATGTTGTAATTTTAAACTTAAATAGAATTTATAGTTGATAAACTTTTAATTTTAAGGGTTTTATACCCGATATCTGTGGCTTTTGCCCAGTATCCATGATTTATCATGTGAATTTTAACAATTGTATATTATAATCGTAATATTATTAAATTGTTTTTGGTCAAAATTTAATACAAGTTATGGTAAAAATTTTCCGAAATGAAAGATTTATAAGAGGACGAAGCTCTGATGATGGCACGTTATGTGTTGAAAGTACTTAGCTGATTATTAAAATTTTTTTACACACTTTCAATTTCTTTGAGAACATACACCTGTTTGCCGGTTTGACCTATTTATATAGAAGTGTGTACAAGTCACACAGTCTGTTTCAATTCTAAGTGTTTATAATTAAATTACCCACACGTCTAAAGAGAAAGGTATTCGATCAGTGTGTCCTCCCAGTCTTGACGTACGGATCAGAAACACTTACCTTAACTAAAGCCTCGGCTACCAAACTAAGAGTCACGCAGAGAAGAATGGAGCGGTCAATGTTAGGAATAACTCTGCGAGACAAAATCAGAAACGAAGAAATCAGGAGAAGAACAAAGGTGACTGACGTCATCGAGAGGATAGCCAGGTTGAAGTGGAGATGGGCAGGACACGTAGCCAGAATGACAGATGGGCGATGGACGAAGAGGTTATTGGAATGGAGGCCAAGAGAAGACAAGAGAAGCGTCGGTCGACCGCCTACAAGATGGACTGACGACTTGAGAAAGGTAAATAAAAACTGGATGAGGGCGGCGCAGGATAGATGGGGTTGGAAACGAGGGGAGGAGGCCTATGTTCAGCAGTGGACTTTTGAGGCTGGATGATGATAACGAAATTTGCCCCCTTATTTTCAAACCCAAAAATTAGAGGTTTAAAAATGTTTTACGCATTTATTTACATCAAAATATGAAAATATAACTCTTTAGAAGGAGATTGGATGTTTCACCAACTCTCTACGATTTTCTTTCAAAAAGTTATAGCCTTCGACATTTGACCTCTTGGGATAAACAATTTATAATATCTAAGCAACAAATTCGTTAATCCGGCCTTACAACTTTTTTTATATTTGTAATTGAAAAATCTTCATTTTAAAGCTTTAAAAAATAAAAGAAAATATTTGTACAATAAATAACGCAATTGTAAAAAACGGCCATTTTGGACATTTCGCAGGCTGTTTTGCAATAACCAATAAACGAAATTAAACGTACTATAGCTCAAATTGTAGGTTTTTAAATTCACTACAACTTTCTATTAAAAAGTTTTTCTCTAAAATCAATATCCTAAGCTGCAAAATTAAAAAATTTTAAAAATTACAAATTTAACAAATGAAAATCGCAATAAAAAAATGCTCACAATATTTTTGGTCACATTTTAGTAGAAGTTATTTCTGGCATCGTTCTTTACAACACCTGATAGGTTTCAAAAATTCCTGAATTATATCACGTTTTTTCACCCACAGCATGGGGTATTATTAGGAAAAGCTACGACGATGGAAAGAGTACGTCGAGGAACTATTTCATGACCAGAGAGAAGCTAGTACATCCGTAGATAGCCAAACGGGAGATGTAGGCCCAGAGATAACCAAATCAGAGGTTAGTCAGGCAATAATCTCTATGAAAACCAATAAATCTGCTGGTCCAGATGAATTACCTAGCGAGCTGATAAAGTTGGTCAACGAGAAAAACCTGGACATAATAGTAGAATTGTTCAACGCTATCTATACTACAGGAATCATCCCTAGAGAAATGTTGACATCAGCATTTGTGTGTTTGCCAAAGAAAGTTTTTTTTTTTTTTTTTTTTTTTTTATTATTAACTCCATTGAGTACAACAATCTGCCCATTGGGCATTAAGCATTTGTTATGGTAAAAAATATAGACATGTAGAGAGTTACTCCAGTGAGTAACCTCTTTACAATTCTAAAACTAAAATTTTATCAGTCTGAATACACTTTTGATTACGTTCAGTTGGTTAAGTCGGACGGCAGTTGCCGTTTTAGTCTACGCACTTCAAAGACGTCCCGCACATTTAATTGTCTGGCAAACGCATTAGGATGCACTAACACTCGTTCAAAGTATTTAACACTAAAACGTTGTATGGCTTCTTTCACGGATTCTAGGGGGATGTCGTGTTGAATCACCTCGTTGGATACATAGTATGGCGCATTGACTATGGAACGCAGCACCTTGTTTTGAAATCTCTGTAAGATGTTTGTATTGGAGACGCTAGCAGTGCCCCATAGCTGAATCCCATAAGTCCATATGGGCTTGAGGATGGACTTGTAGAGTAAAATTTTGTTATCCAGAGATAGTTTGGAATTGCGTCCAATGAGCCAATACATATTTCTCAATTTAAGTCCAAGCTGTTTTCGTTTTGTAAAAATATGTTTTTTCCAAGTAAGGCGGCGGTCCAAGTGCATGCCAAGATATTTGGCGTCCTCGGATTGAGGAATTAGACAATTATCAATATATACAGGGGGGCATGTTTCTCTGCGTAGCGTGAATGTTACATGTAATGATTTAGTTCCATTAGATTTGATGCGCCATACTTTCATCCATTGCTGAATTCTCTTTAGGTTTGATTGAAGATTCCTTGATGCTGTTGTT